>NC_053027.1:107102195-107226810 GCF_003073215.2 Triticum urartu
GTATGTCCCTTTGGTTTGGACAGTCGTTCAACTTAGATGTAATCGATGCTATTTATTAGTAGGACCATGAATCGTGCTGTTAATGTCTTGCTTTTCTCTTCTGATCCTTTTGTTGCATACTTACATATTGCTTATGTATTGTCTGTTGTTTGGCTTGTGCATAGAGATGCCGTCGTATGTCATGTACAAGGGTAAGGTTCCCGGAGTCTACGACGACTGGGAGGAGTGTCGGAGACAGGTTCACCGTTTCAGCGGTAACAGTTACAAAGGGTACACCACTAGGGCGGAGGCCGAATGTAGATACGCCCGGTATCTAGCGGGAGAGAGGAGGGAGCGTTGGAGGAACCAGATGAAGACCAGTTTGATCGTGATGATGCTCATCGTGATGACCACAGCTCTCTTCTATGTGATGGTAGTTTAGATGATCGATATCAACTTGTAATGTGAAGGCAAACTCGATACTCGCGGTCTTGAGACTTGTAATGTTTTATCTTTGTTCGGTCTTTTGAATTCGGTGACTAATATGATGAATTGTATTCGGAGACTAATCTTCTATTGTATTCGATGAATCTGATGTTGCTGTGTGCTGCTGTCTATATTCTGTCCAATAATATATTTTGTAACATGTGCAAAAATCAGAAAAGCAAAAAAAACCTAATATTCATACTAATGGCGCACCACACAAGACACTAATCGTGCACTGTGATCATCACACTAATGGCGCATTAACTGCTGGCGCGCCATTGGAATGCCAAAGCACATGGGTACATATGGCCCCCTGGGAGGCATTATAATGGCGCACTACAGGCTATACTAATGGCGCACTACGTGGTGCGCCATTAGAACACCAGATACTAATGGCGCACCAGTGGTGCGCCATTAGAATTTAATTCTAATGCGTGATGCCAGTGGCGCACCGGTAGTGCGCCATTAGAAGGCAAATTCGGTGCACCACTAGCATGCCTTTTCCTAGTAGTGATTCACTTTGCTACTGTCAAAGACAAGGTTCATAATTGTTCTCACACAATGCCTACTGTACCATATCATTTCTACAATTTATATTGAGAAATATAAGTCATAGAAACTAGAAAACAACCAAACTATGCAATGTAAACAGAATCTGTCAGAAACAGAACAATCTGTAATGATCTGAACACTAACCATACTTCTGCTACTAAAACAATTATGAAATAAATTGGTGGACGTGAGGAATTCGTCTATTAATCTTCTGCAAAAATAATCAGCACCAAACCACTCTTCTGTAAAAATGGCAGCTAATCTCGTGAGCGCAAAGTTTCTGTTTTTTACAACAAGATCACATTAACTTTCACCCAAGTCTTCCCAAAGGTCTTACTTGGCACTTTATTGAAAAAAAGCTATAAAACATGATTACTACAGTAGCTTAATCATGTAAATACACAAAAACATTAAGGGTAAATATTGGGTTGTCTCCCAACAAGCGCTTTTCTTTAATGCCTTTTAGCTAGGCATGATGATTTCAATGATGCTCACATGAAAGATAAGACTTGAACATAAAGAGAGCATCATGAAGAATATGACTAGCACATTTTAAACCTAACCCACTTCCTATGCCTAGGGATTTTGTGAGCACACAATTTATGGGAACAAGAATCAACTAGCATAGGAAGGAAAAACAAGTAGAACTTCAAAACTTTAAGCACATAGAGAGAAAAACTTGATATTATTGCACTCCTACAGGCATGTATTCCTCCTTCATAATAATTTTCAGTAGAATCATGAATGATTTAAACAATATATCCATCATATAAAGCATTCTTTTCATGATCTACAAGCATAGACATTTTTCTACTCTCCACATAAGCAAAATTCTTCTCATTCGGAATAGCGGGATCACTAGTTCCTAGAGTTGACACTCTTCCAAACCCGCTTTAGATGATAGTATTATTCACACTCCAAAAGATATAAGTGAAGTTCATGGAGCATTCTACAATTAATATAAACTAACCAATGTCCAAGCTTAAAATGTATGAGTGAAGCACACGAAGCATTTTATAAAACCATACTCAAAAGATTTAAGTGAAGCACAAAGAGCAATTCTATAAGATCATACTTAAAAGATATAAGTGAAGAACATGAAGCATTATATAAGTCAATGAAGGTCTATCTAATACTAGCATGGTTCATAAAGTAAGAACAAAAAACACAAAGGACACAAATCATGTGCAGGAAACAAAAACCGAGGTATACCGATAGTTGTTGAAGAAGAAAGATGGGATGCCAACCGGGGCATCCCCAAGCTTAGATGCTTGAGTATCCTTAGAATATTTACTTGGGGTGCCTTGGGCATCCCCAAGCTTGAGCTATTTCCTCTCTTTATTCTTCTCACATCGGTAACTCCTCGTTCTTCGAACACTTCATCGACAAAAAACTTTAACAAAAACTTTACGAGATCCGTTAGTATAATAAAGAAAATCACTACTCTAAGTACTGTTGCAAACCAAATCATATTTTGCTTTTGCATTGTAGCTACTGTTATATAACTTTTCCATGGCTTAATCCACTGATATAAATCGATAGTTTCATCAAAACAAGCAAACTATGCATCAAAAACAGAATCTGTCTAAAACAGGTCAGTCTTTAGTAATCTGAAGGTTTAGTAAACTTATGTATCTCCAAAAATTATGAAATAAATTTGAAAATTTGAACAATTTATAAATAAGTAATGTGCGAAAAGTTTCAGACCCATTTGACTTTCCAATAAAAATGTAAAATCACGCGCTACAGCAAAAGTTTCTGTTTTTGTTCTGCACATAGTAAACAAGCAATCTAATCATCCTAAAACCAAAGCTTGGCACATTATTTTTATAATACAATGGATATATATAAGGGGATAATTATTTACAAAGAAACTTCCATGAAAAATTCTACATTGTTTCTGTGAGCATGAACACGAGTGCACAAGGTCGACCCTCACTTCTTCAATGCATAACTTTCCAATCACTTCTCTTTTTGAAAAACTTTTTAGGCATGAGAGGCAAGTAATATTTTTGGTATTTTCATTCTTTTAATTTTTTTGTATGTTTCACCCACAACTAAACAGAAACAAAAAGGAAAAACAAAATCTACTTAGTGAAGAAAGCAAACAAGCACACACGAGAATATCAACCCCACGCTATTGCTCCCCAGCAACGGCGCCAGAAAAGAGCTTAATAATCCCCAAGTGCAAGGAATCATCGTAGCAATTTCCAAAGGTGGAAGTGATAAGTATGGAGTGTCGAACCCACAAGGAGCTAAAGGTAAGATCAATATTCTCTCAAGCCCTATCTGCCACTGATACGACTCTACGTACACCGAACGTTTGCTTCCAACTAGCAACGAGAAATAAAACTAGGTTGTGGGTATGAAGAGGATAACTTTGTATGATATCGGAGAGCTAAAATATAAAAGTAAGTGCTGTTATCATGAAGTTAGAATATATTACTAAATATAAATAGCGAGTGTGGAATAATGGTGGATCGGTGTGCGGAATTGTCCTAGGGAATCGTTAACAAGACCGGTAATCACTATTGCAGTTTCATATGAGGGAGAGGCATAAGCTAACATACTTTCTCTACTTGGATCATATGCACTTATGATTGGAACTCTAGCACGCATCCGCAACTACTAAAGATCATTAAGGTAAAACCCAACCATAGCATTAAAGCATCAAGTCCTCTTTATTCCCATACGCAACAACCCCCTTACTCGGGTTTGTGTTTCAGTCACTCACCAACCCACTATAAGCGAATCATGAACGTATTGCAACACCCTACAGCGGGAACCCCTCACGCTTTCACAACACGGAGGGCACCATAGGACAGCATCAAAGTAAAACATACAACTCGTACCAATCTAGATCATCAATCAACCCAAACACAAAAGATATCTACCCAAAACATCATAGGATGGCAACACATCATTGGATCATAATATGTGGCATAAAGCACCATGTTCAAGTAGGGATTACAGCGGGGTGCGGGAGAGTGGAATGCGTAAAATAGATGACAATGGTGATGATGATGGTGATGTTGATGAAGACGATCACCGCGGCGATGATTCCCCTCCCGATGGCACTCCGGTGCCACCGAGAGATAGGAGGAGATGTTCTCCCCCCTTGTGCTTCCTCCTCCATGGCCTCCCCCCTAGATGGGGAGAGGTTCTCCCTCTGGTCCTTGGCCTTCGTGGTGATGATGGCCCCTCCGGGATCCTCCTCCATGCCCTCCGGTGATGATGCACCCCTCCGACAGGGTGCCAAAGAGGGCCTAGATTGCTTTTCGGTGGCTACGGAGGCTTCTGGCGACGGAACTCCTGATCTAGGTTAATTTTTTGAGGTTTCTGTATTTATAGGAATTTTGTGTCGGTCTCACGTCAAGGAGGTGCCCGAGGCACCCACGAGGAAGGACCACACGCCTGGGGGATGGGCGCGCCCCCCACCCTCGTGGACGCCCCGGGACTCTCCTGGCCCAAATCTTTTACTCCGGGGTCTTCTTTTGGTCCATAAAAAATCGTCAAAAATTGGCACGACAATTGGACTCCGTTTGATATTCCTTTTCTGTAAAACTCAAAAACAAGGAAAAAGCAGAAACTGGCACTGGGCACTAGGTTAATAGGTTAGTCCCAAAAATCATATAAAATAGCATATAAATGCATATAAAACAACCAAGGTTGATAATATAATAGCATGAATACTTCATAAATTATAGATACGTTGGAGACGCATCAAATACCGTGCAAGCAAACACGTAAGATTTGCACGAATAAGGGAAGAGGAGTACCATTTTCGGTTGCCGGTGTGGTCGCCTCCACATGTCACACCGATCTTCTTCTTTTTGCTGGGGAAACCGATGTTCTAGAGGGTGCAGGCTTGGATGAACCCATGGCCAAATTGTTGACTGTGTTGCCGTGGCCGTATGTCGGCGGAGGGGAAGCAGATCCGAGGCGGCGAAGGACGGCATAGCAGGAACAGCTCCGGTGCGGTGGAGGGTGGCGAAGTTGGAGCAGCAGCGTTGAGGCACAGGACGGCGTGGTTGAACTGGCTCGGGTACGGACGGCTCATCCTCGGCTTCAAATACTAGTCGTGGAGGGCGTTGCGGTTCAGGTTGCGGTGGACGACGACGTCGGGGTATCGGCTCCTGCGTGATGGAGGAGGGCGGCGGTTGATGGGTGGAATGGGGTGGAGGACGGAGGACGCCGGGGTTTCGAGGCTGGTGGAGAGGTAGTTTTTGCGCCCATGGAGTACGAATGGGGAATCGGATGGGTGGGCAGGAGGGAGGGGGAGAACCATGTTTCGGTCTAGGGCGCACTTGTTTTTGGCTTTTATGAACAAAATATGGGACGCGCTTGTTTGAAATTTGGGGAAAGTACAAACTTTGCCCCCCTCTTAAATTTCAGACCTACTGCGGGTCGGGGTAGGATGGTAATCCCAGGTGTCCCAAATAGTGGGCGGGAGCGATTTCGGCCGCACGCATGTGTGCTTAGGCGGCCATTGTGTATGAATGTTTTTCGGAGGCGGTTGCGTGGCGTCTAGATGAAACTACAAACCTACCCCGGTTTAGACCTTTGGACGTCGGGCCGGTAGGTTTCACGGGTCGGAGTTATTAGAAAAGTAATTTCCTTGTACTACCAAACATCGGTCTCACACGGTTTCGGGCGAGTAGAGGCTCTTTTGGCGCTTCGTTTGAAATTTTGAAACACAAGCATTCACGTTTAGAGTACTCTTGAAGTTTCAGGACTGACCTAAATAGACAACGTTAAATTTGACCTTGTATGTTTGAAAACCTCATTAAATTATCTGCTTCTTTTTGAAATTTTGACACTTGAAAATCCTATAACTATGATTATTTTGGAATGGAGGAGCTAAATTAGAATCTATTTTGTACACGACTACAAATGCTATTATGTACAAAATCAGAGCAAATATTGGTGCCCCCATAATTTAGGTATGATTTACAAATGCCATGATATCAAATTCAAATAATTGAATGGACTTCATGTTGAATTTGATTTTTTTTAAACCACCTTAAGTTGAATTCAAATGTATGCTAGTTCATAGGTAGCTATTTATAATGTTCATTGTGTAACTTTCGTGTGTATAATGTGCTTTACACACACAACATGAACTATACTCACGTTTATATTCGATTGCTAAAGCGATGCATTGTCTGGAGTTCAAAAAACTAACTATGTGGATCAATTGTGTCAAATAATAACATAGACATGCTCAAATTTGATAGAATCTAGATGTCTGATGGATCAATGAACGTTCCTTACGCGAAGTGCAAATATCATGATCCCATCCTAATTTTTGGATACAACTTATATATTTAATCAATGTGTACAGCAGTCTTGTACATGTTGTTTCACTCTCCATCGGTGGTCTCTCACACATGCTCACACACACTCTCCCGAGGTGTCTTTCTCACACACATGCTCTCGATATAACCCTCCCTCCCTCTCGTAGCCATTTACGACTGTTTTCACTAACCTTTATCACAAGCACTCTTCCTCTCGCAAGCATACACATGCACAATCCCCATCGACCCTTTCTACATACATAGACCTGCCTATGTGTCTCATGTACGCACATTATCTTTAGGCATGTCTCTCACGCATTGTCTCACACCTGTCTTCCTAATCGACGAGTATGATTCTAGCAGAGCATTCTATAGGATGCCCCTTAAAGTTAGGTTGGATGAATAGTAATATCAGAGATAAAGGGGTTACCTTAGTCCGAGAACCTAGGGTTACAAATCCTAGCCGGCTTTGTCAGTGGACATAGAGTCCTTCACAATTATGTTATCTTTGTCTTGTACGACTAGTCATCCATGGGTCTCCCTAAATGTGTCACGGGCCGACCAATGTGGTGCAGGACGGAACCGAACGAAGGGCCTCACCTCGACCCACGGGGCCTCACGCGGTGGCACACCCTCTGCCCCCACATCTCGTTATCTTCTCACACCCACACATACCAACACAGACACCACACACACAAAATATATTCTCCTGGTGCCTCTATCCACTTCCCCCTTGCATATACACACTCAAGGGAATCTCTCGCCGTGACGTCATATTCGTCTCTCTCTCTCTAGACCACTCTCATTTCTCGTGCTATCTCTCCCACCCCCCCCCCCCCTGTCGGCCCCCTCTATCCATGCCTCTCTCGAATATGTAATACACACATACCTCTCTAGGCCCTACCAAATGCATCAACTACACATTCACACATGTTACATCACGTACCCCGTTGATCTCAAAAGCCCTCTCTTCATGTTTATTTCGCATACAACATTCCTTTTGAATAAAGTGTGTCCACAAAAGTGTTTTAGAATTTCTACATATATACAAAATTACAAAATTATATGGAGCAGTATGAACGCTTGCATTGCATGGTGCCCACAATGATATTTATTCTGCACTGTGAATTTGTATATTTTATACTATATATAAAGTTAGTCATAATAAAGAGAAACAAAGAGCATCTCTCTCTCCATCGCATACCCCCCTCTACGCCCCTTTCACGTACGCACACAAACTATCTCCAGGTCCTCTAAAAGTAAGCCCCCAACACATTCACGCATGTTTCATCTTTCTCTCGCGATATATACAGTGACGATCATTGTATTTGAAGCGAAACCACGATACGTACATTGGACTTCAGAATCCACTCATTACGGTCACCACTTACATTTTGTGGTTATTATACAGTCACGGGCTCACCGTACAACTCTGTATTTGCTCAAGACACGACTAGTTGACCAGTTAAACGCTCCATGTGGCACCTCTAGTGTTGCATCACATTATCTCACTACCATCGGGCCCACCTGTCGGCTTGTATCTACTCTACATCTACACTCTTATAAAATACTAGCAAGATGCCCATGCGTTGCACCGAACATCAAGATGCATTTGTATGAGTAGTTTATCTTGTGGGAGAAAAGGATGAACAAGGGAAGGCCTTATTTGCAAGTATGGAGAGGGGTGTGGGTATCTTTTTGCAAAATTGCCATAGTTTCCTTCCTATCCGTCAGATATAGATCGGACGACCTATATTGCAGGATGGCAGGCACACGATCATCACTGACTATGCTTTTTATAAGAGTGGGGATAAAATACACTCTTATAAAAAACAGAGTTGGTGATGATGGTGTGCCTGCCATCCTGCAATATAGGCCGTCCGATTTATATCTGACGGATAGGAAAGAAACTATGAAAATTTTGCAAAAATGTACCCACACACCTCTCCACATTTGCAAATAAGGCCTTCCCTCGTTCATCCTTTTCTCTCACAAGATAAACTGGTCATACAAATGCATCTTGATGTTACGTGCAACGCACGGGCATCTTGCTAGTAAGAATGAAAACAAACGACAAAAAAATATTGGACGGTGGTTCGAAGTCATGACCGCGGGCATAGCGGACAAGGTGGCCTTCTATTGGTATGATGAGTTGTCTGTTTTAACATACAAGAGCTGGTGTGGTATTATACACACACGCACGCATGCACACAAACTGCATGCACGGAACACTCACACGAACACATGCACCCACGCACGCACGCAACACTCACACGTACATATGCAGCCACGCACGCACGCAATGCTCACGCACACACACGCACACATGCATGCACACACCAGTACACCACATGACCAACACACACTCTCACGCTCAATTGCTCAACCTACACGTGCATGCGCACACATCAAGCCCTGACAGACACATACACAACCAGGTGATTCCCACACACGGGGTGGAGTCTTGTCATGCCTGCATAAATTTGTGTTTATCTGACCTTTTCCCTATGCGAACTGACAGGTGGGAGCCACAAGGAACATGGTCAATTTAACTAGTCAACATGGTGCCACGCATACTATTTGGCCGGTCAACAGAGTGCAATCCGATGCTGAACCGTGAGCAAGTGACCGTATAATCTCGCATGTTACATCTAACAACTATGCAATACAACACTACTACTACACTCTAACACAATAAATCATATGTGTTTTTAGTTTTACTAGCTATCATATTGTTACTTAATTATTCAGTTTGCATACATTAAAATTGCCTTTGAAATGTATGGTCAGTATCATATACCGTGCGGGGAAAATCCCACCCTTTCATGTTTAATCGGGTTTGTATCGATGGATCGGGCGAAACAGCAAAACTATAGTACTATATACAGTACAAGTGACAGTTCACTGGGCCGTCGTGTCGTGTACTCCTCCATCGTAAGAGTGGAGCGCTCGCTTTCATAAATATTCTAGTCCCTTTCACCGACATGTGGGGCATTAAGCTACCGGTTACACGTGCCATACCGGAATACAGTGCAGAGCAGCCGGGGTGAAGCACCCAGTCATGGCGCCGGTGTAGTAATGAGTAATGAGGCGTCAAATCACAAAGCTCCACCTTTCCCGCAGTTAAGTTGGAGGGACGAAGTAATAATGCTAAAAAAGAAGTTGGAGGGATGAAGAAACCATCATTTCACTCGTTGCTGAATCCGCTTCTCCCTCATCTTCTTCAAGTTAACCACGTGTTGCTTCTGTCGTTGTTCTGCCTCATGTGGGAAGCGGATCGGCTTGGTAAAGCACTGACACGTGGGACCGCATGTCAGCAAACCTCCAGGACAATGTCCCCTAAAAATAAGAAACCTCCCCCGCCATCCGCGTGGCAAAATCACCTCCTTTTTACTAATCTTGATTCTATAATTTTTTAGATCAATATAATTGAGATTTGTATAGATAGCACACATGAGCAAAACCAAGTGGTACGGTTAAGGGCATCCACAATGTGTAGCCAAATGTGAAAATAGCTTTCGGCATCGTGGGAACCATTTTGGACGGTGTTGCCGAAGCCAAAAGGTTGGAACCGAAGCTCCCTGGTTGATTGATTGAAGGAAGAGAAAAATGCAACGTCTCTCCTCTTTCTCCCATGCTCGGACGCATGTACAGTATAGAGGACAGAGTCTACTCCCCTGTCCCTTCTATCACAAATCACAAAGCAGTGAGGTGTCAAATCACAAAGCACGGTTGAAAGCAACCATCATTTCACTCTTCGTTGCCTCCGCTTCTCCATTGTATTCTTCGAGAAACCATCTCACCACACTAAGCTGGACGGACGACGCTATTGTGTACGAGTAGTACTAGTACATTTACGCGCCATTTGGTTCAATGGACTTCCTGGATGCAAATAAGGCGGTTGTCTCGGCTTGTAGGCAGCACTTGCGAACGACTTACCGTGGTCTCCCTCAATGGTATTCTCTGTTGAACGCACTTCGCCAAACCACAACGTTCGAGATATCGTCGACGTCACCGCAATGGGGAAGGAAGTCAAATATAGTTACTACCTCCATTTTTTGTACACAAGGCCAGTATATCAAAATTACAATTTGCAAAAGGGCACTAACACTAATCGAGGCATAATTGATGGGGTTTGCCTCGTACTAGCAACCAAGGACATTAATATCCCCTGCATGCATGCGGAAATGAGAAGGTTGGTTTGCATGGCATTGCATTAATCAAGCAACGAGGAGTGAGATGGTTAGCTCTTTGGGCTTTGGAGAAAAAATACGCATTAATTGACACGTGAAACAAGGATTTGTATCGATTAATCCCGTGAAGGAAAACCCCGCCTTTCTTTTTTAACACTAGTACTCCTAGTATGTAGTACTATGTACTTATCATGTTTGGGTCTAGGCCTTGCATTGCCATACTTCACCACACATTGTGGCCAAGCTTGCCTAAAGTTTTAAAAATGAAAAGGAGGTACACTTGCGCACGGCTGTCGCGGTCGCACCGCACCCTGATACGGTCGCTCCTGAATGTCGCGGTCGCACCGCACCCTCACATGCACAGTCGCTCCTGCACGCCGCAAACCCAACCAAGTGAACGCACCCTCACTGACATGTGTTCTCACATGTGAACAAACCAAACTCAGCCATCCTACCACTGACACATAATTTTTGTTCATAGAGTATGTTTATCCAACCGCATGTTGGGAGTATCCGTACGGCCCGTGCGGTGGTCTGTTGGGGAAGAAGAAGAGGTGAGGAAGAAGGGTTAGGAGACATAGGATATTCATCCAATCGCCTGAAATGGTAGACTGACCCAAGTCAGATGACTTGCATACCAATATATGTTTTTACTACACAACAAAAGATCCATAAAAACAACAACATAAAGAAAAACTATCACTGCCCGCGGAACGATGCGGCCTCGTCGTCTTTGGCTGCCGACGCGAACCAGCCATAGCTGCCAATGTGTGTCTCCGCACCGTGGTTGTCCTTGGACTCCAGCTACTCATTCACGCGGAGCGTGCAGTCACTCTGCACGGAAGAGAGCACCGCCCAGTTCAAGTCGAGGACGTCCGGTTCCGCCTGCAGGAGGGCCTCAATGGCAGTGGCATCCGCGCGCTCCGCGTCGAGTCGAGCCTCCGCCGCCCGGTTCAAGTCCAGGACGTCCGGTTCCGCCTGCAGGAGGGCCTCGACGAGAGCGGCATCCGCGCGGTCTGCGTCGAGTTGAGCCTCTGCCGCCTGGTTCAAGTCCAGGACGTCCGGTTCCGCCTGCACGAGGGCCTCGATGGCAGCGGCATCCGCGCGCTCCGCCTCAAGTTGAGCCTTCGATAGTTCGATGGTTGTGTGGTCGGCCTCATTAACTCCTAAAACAGCCTGCCATAATTTAGCACTCAAATTTGTTTGCTGAATTAGCTTTACATATATTTTGTTACTTAGATCTGCTCGTCCAAATATCTTGCCATAGCTTTAGACATCGACCTAGGTATTTTCTTGTGGACTTCATAAAAAAGCATATATGTTTTTCCTGTAATATCTAGTAGAAGAACTAATTTGTATGTCTAACAGATGGACAGGACTTGGATAACTTCTGCTCGAAGATTCTCCGCTGCATATGTCGAGGGGGTTGAAAACTTCATGAACTTTATCAGAGCTGAGTACGGTGGTCTGAAATCAGATGTGCTCTGCCCGTGTAGCAGTTGTATGAATTCAGTTACAAGACCCCAGTCAACTGTGCAAAATCATCTACACTTGTATGGGATGTCGGTCACATATACTAGGTGGGTTCATCATGGTGAAGCTATGAACGTCAATTTTATTGACTACGTGGAAGCAGCAAACCACCATCTTGATCTTCCTGATGCTCAGGTGGAAGAGGAGGAGGAGGAGGTGGTGGTGGCGAAGCCAGTGAGTTTGACCAACATTGAAACAATTCTACGAAATGCTCGTGCATTCCCTGAACTTTCACCTATAGAAGAAAAACGGTGGGCCCGCATGTTGGAACAATGGAACGTGGCTGTCACCCCAAGAAATAAGCTGTCAGTATTCTCAACTATGGTCAGCTTTCTTCATGTGAAGACATCTGAGTGGATGACCAACAAATCATTCGATGCGATGTTGCCTGCTTTCCGCAAAGCTTTCCCAGATGAGTCTGAGCTGCCACACACCTACAGTAAAATGAAGAATTTCCTTCATGCAGTTGGAATTGGATATGATATGATCCATGTTTGTAAGAATAATTGTGTTCTGCTCCGGAAGGATTATGCCAACTTAAGTGAATGCCCGAAATGCAAATCATCAAGATGGAAAGATGGCGATGCTGTGAAGAGGATTCCTCGTAATGTTCTGAGACATTTTTCCAATTACACCAAGATTGGAGAGGTTGCTTCATGATGCTGAAAAAAGAGAGGATGTACTGGGGCATTCTAGGAACCAGGAGTATAGAGATCAGAATGTAATGAGCCATCCATCACATGGTAGTGAGTGGAAAGCTTCAATCGGAAGCACGAAAAGTTTGCTGCTGACCCGAGAAACATTAGACTTGGCTTAACTTCAGATGGATTTAACCCATTAGGCCACCAGAGCACCACATATAGCATGTGGCCAGTGCTTGTTATCCCTTACAACATGCCTCCAAATGTCTGCACCAAAGAATCAAACTACATGATGGCCTTGCTCATCCCAAGTCCAAAAAGTCCTGGAAAGGATTTTGATTTGTTCATGGAGCCTCTTGTGGAGGAACTTCAACAGCTATGGAGGGGTGTTCTCACTCGAGACCTATATAGCAGCCCACCAGCTGATTTCTTCTGCGTGCTATTATAATTTGGTGCATCCATGATTATCTGGCTTTGGGCACTATGTCAAGGCGAATGACACATGGTTACAATGCATGTGTTCGCTGTGACAGGAATTCGCTGTCATACGCAATACTTAGCAAGATCTGTTACATTGGACACCGCCGTTTCCTTGCCAAGGACAAGCCGCATCCTAGAAAATACCGACGACATGTGTTCAATGCAAAGCATGAAAACCGTGATGTGCCAAAGAGGCTCACCGTCGATGAGTTGCAAGTGGAATTAGAGAAGGTCAGGCATATTACACTAGGAAACCATCCTCATAATGGTAGCGGGAAAAGGAAGCGTGGCAGTGCAGAAGAGAGATTATTGTTTACCCGCAGGTCCACTTTGTGGGACTTGGAGTATTGGAAAGATTTGGATCTGCGGCATAATCTTGATGTGATGCACATTGAGAAAAATATATGTGACAGCATTATCGGCACACTTCTTAATATTGAAGGCAAGACGAAAGATACCTTAAAATCTAGGATTGATTTGACACACCTGGGTATCAGACAGGATTTGCAGGTGCAAGATGAAGGTAAACCACGGGATATGGCACCAGCTGTGTACGTCTTGGACAAGGTAAAAAGAAAAGAATTCTGCAAGGTCCTGTCACGTGTGAGATTCCCACATGGATTTGCTTCCAACCCTGAAAGGAGAGTCAGTCAAATGGAGACAAGGTACAAGGGTTGAAAACTCATGACTGCCACGTCCTACTTCAAAGGGTTTTACCTATTATCCTTAGAGGATTGGGCCACCCTGACTTATACAGAGCAGTTGCAGAGTTGGGACAATTCTTCAGGGAACTCTGCAATACAAATATCAGGATAGATGCTTTGGAGCGTCTTAGAGACAAGATACCAACTGTCCTATGCGACCTTGAGAAGATATATCCTCCGGCATTCTTTGATGTGATGGTGCATTTGGTTGTTCATCTACCTGATGAGGCACTACTTAGAGGTCTAGTAAAGTATGGCTGGATGTACCCTATTGAAACGCGGCTAGGCACTTTCAAGGGCTATGTTAGGAACAGAGCTAGACCCGAGGGTTCCATTGCAGAGGCCAACATTGCTACAGAAGCATTGACATTCTGCTCAAAATACATTGAAACAGTTGATCAGCTTAGCAAAGACGTGGATGAAGACAATCCTGGGCTCAATGTCTTCGATTATTCTGTTCGAGTTACACGGAAGAGTCGACAAGAGGATAAACCTAAAGATATGGACAAAATGGTTTGGTATGTGTTGAATAACTGTCCTGAGATACTACCTTATATCAAGTAAGTGCTAAGTACTGCAGCTTATACATCGTAATCTACTAAACTTGCAGCACATTCTTATACATTTAGATGTTTGACGCGATCACTATGTTGTGCAGCATCTAGAAAAAGGAGTTACTGCCGCAAAATCCAAGAAACATTGACAAACTAGTCATGGCAGGATTTGCGAAATGGTTCAAGAGCCATGTAAGCTTTTGAACTGTATTGTCAGTTTTTTTAATATATTGAGTACATAAGATGATCAGCTTGTCTATTTTCTAACCATAGGTTAAGAAGATGCGGGAGGATGGCAGGCAGTTGATGATGCCCTTTACTCACTAGCAATGGGTCCTGATACTCGGGTAAGACATTATGAATCTTGCGTTGTTGGAGATGTGCGCTACAACACCCTTGCACGAGACGAAGGCATGAAGGCACAAAACAGTGCCATCATGAGCATGGATACGTATGAAAAAGAGACAACTGAAATGTATGCTAACATAACAGACATTGTTCAGTTGCAGTATATCTCCAGTTTCGAGGATCATCAGTGTGTGGTTCTGTTGTGCTGTCATTGGTATAACCTGTTTTCTAGGATCGCAAAACCCAGAGCTGATGATTATCAAATCCATCAATGTCAAGGCGGGGTACCAGACCAACGAGCCTTTTATTGTGGCAAATCAAGCAACACAGATATTTTTCTTGGAAGACACATTTGCACATAGCGATGACTGGAGAGTAGTGCAAAGGTTTGAGGAGAGGAATTTGTTTGATGAAGTTGCACAACAAGATGATGCTTACACTGCTCCTGATGTACAAGATAACACAGATGTTCCTAATATCTTTGAGAACCATCATGTCAATGACGCCAGCGAAAAGATTGCATGTCGTGCTGTGGACATACAAGAGTTGATCAAGAAGAAGCCAACGTTCGAGGACGTTGAGGACGAAGAAGAAGATGACACCGCGCGGAATTACGATTCAGACTGATACACATGGCGAAGATGTTGACGCTGCTGCTGCGGATGATGATTACATTGCTTTTGTCGTATTTTCTTGTCAGAAGACGTTTTTTTTCTACTATGTGAAATTGTGTTTGCTATGACAACTGAAACCTGATGAACATGTTGTTTAGTATTTTCCTGTGAGAACATCACTTGTTATGTATGCTGATTTGTGTTTGGTGATCGTATGACGACTAAAACATGATGACATTGTTGTTTAGTTGTACTCATATTTGGTTGTGAAACTTGAATTTGATGACATAGTTTGTTATTGGACTGCAATTTGCTCGACGTCTTCGAATGAGAACAATGCTGACCCGACAGGTCCTCTGCTAATTTATTTATTTATTACCAACATGGCCTTTGCTATTTATTTATTTATGAGAAAAATGGGATACCCCCTAATTTCCGTTAATAGAAATCATTAGATGTTCACAACACTATGCCCAGCCTGCTACACAGGTTTCATTCATTACTAGTTTCAGCAAAGTGCTCATGTCATAGCCACTGAATACATCACGAGTGCTACATACACTGCAAATAAAGTGACAATCATCCTACAGAGCACATCGATTTTGCCCATTATCTTCACAAGCTCTTTCATCTCCTCATTGTTGTCAAGGCCGTTCAACAACTGTTGCTTGTCCATGATTAGAGGAACTGCATCTTTAACCTTCTACTCTGCATCTTCCTCTTTTGTCGTTCCTTCAGTTACTTATCCAACACCCCAACCTGCTGGTATTGGGATTCCTCGGCTAACCAAATAATCAGCATATTTGACTCCCCCACATCAGCAACTTCCCAGAAATACAAATCACACGAATCTTCCCTTTTCTACACGAATCAAATTGGAAGATCATCAACCAAACTATTAAAAAATCAGCAACTGAAAGCAGCAGAACAACACTTAAACATATTATTACCCCATGATTCGGGCATTTGTAGAAGACTCGGCTAGGGTTGAGGATTATGGTTGAGACGCGACGGATGACTCTGCATGATTTGCAACAGTGGCACCACACCAACGACAGCGGCTTGCGATGAGTAACCGGCTGCGGTGCACATGCCAGCGGGGGTGTGATGGGACCCATAGGCGATGGTACGAGTGGCGACTTGGCGCATATTTGGTTGTTGCCTGCTGAAGAGCAGGTGGACGAGCAGCCAGTGGACAAGGGTGTTGCGGCCACAGCTTCTGATGCTAGGCAGAGTAAGTAGAGAAGAGGAGAAGCGAACGTTGGATATGCCAGTTTCATTACTTGCAGGGTAGCATAGCACCATATATAGTCATAGTCTAGGTTTGTATTCGAACCAACTACAGGAGCACGTCTCTCTTTTTTCTAAAACTCAGCAACGTCTCTTTACTGGTACACTAGCCTGTTCTGTATGCCTTCTCAAGTCTTCGATTCCTACACCTGACATTTGGGACCCACCGGAAGGGCCTCTATATTTCGTGAAAAAAACGTGCCCCCTGCTGACAGGTCGGACCCACTAGCTATCTTCGCACGCAAGGAAGTGCCTCCTTATTACGCACAAAAAAATGAATACTCCCCCTGCCAGCTGGAACCCAGCATCATGGGAGGCTGACTTGTGGGCCTACCAAGTTGACGGGGACGGAGGGATTTGTCAACTTAGTCAATATGAACGATGCTAGCTCAAGTTACCATACGATGTTCATCCAACGGCAGTAGTGCGTCTTCAACCTCTAGTCTTCTTGCTCCAGCCGCCCAAACCAGCGTCGGTCGTGCTGCGTGTTCCTGCCTCCCGTGGCCGGCTGTGATGCCGCAGAGGCCTCACCGCCCCCTACTACTCCCACCGCTGGCTAGGCCATCCCTCTAATCACCCACACCCCTTGTTATTCTGCGGCGACGGCAGCCTCACACCGCAGCCGAACGAGTGAACCCTCGTACTCCTCTCCGCGTGGGCATCCACTTCCGTGTCTTCCCGGCTCCGAGTCGTCCCCTTCCTAGGCCTCGCCGTCGTCCACCGCCTTGGTGCTCTCGGCGCGGCGTGGTCAACGTGGTCAACGACCGACTTCCATCAGAAGAGTATTGTATGTGGAGAGGCTGACATCTGGGTCCACGGCCACAGCCCAGTTTTTTTTGTGATTTGCCAAGTAAGTCACTTTGTCAGGCCTGCTGGGCTGCAAAATCTTTCAAGACGAGGAGAGCTTCATTCAGCTGGCCGAGAAAATGGCCTATCAGTAATGAGAAATGGGATGTACATTTTTAAAACACATCAAACTAGCAATTAGTTTCAAATTTCTTTTTTTCATTTCGAGATTTTAAATTGCATTGATTTTTATGCATGGACAATTTGTTGGATTTTATATTGATATACATTTATTTCTAAAATTAGTTTGAATGTGACTCGAAATTTCAGGATTAAAAACAGTTCGGACCGCACCGAAATATGCAAAATTTTGTATAATTTTTTAACCGTGGCCACAATATGGGCTGTAATGCTAACAAAAAGAATATGGGCTCCAAAAAAACCTTAAGAATTAGCAAATGGCTGTAAATTATTAGAAATAATGGCAGATGGGCTGTATGATGTTTTCCACAGATTTGAGGCTTTCCTAAAAAAGGTTAAAGAACAAGCAATGACTGTTGGATGTCCATCCAACAGCCGTCGTGCTTCTTCAATCTCTGTTCTTCCTACTCAAGCCGCTCAAACAAGTGCCGGCGGGACTGCCTGCTCTCTCCTCCCCGCGGCCGGCTGTGCTGCCGCGCAGGCCTCACCTCCCCACCGTACTCCCATCGCTGGCCTAGCCATCCCTCTACTCACCCACACTTGCTGTCATTCTCCGGCGATGGCAGACGAACTAGTAAACCTTCGTACAGTCGTACTCCCCTCCGCGTGGGAAATAACTCCCGAGTCTTCCCTGCCTCCGTGTCGTTCCCTTCCTAGGCCTCGCCGTCGTCCACCGCCCTGGTGCTCTCGGCATGGCCTGGTTAATGTGGTCAACGACCGACATGCATCTAAAGTGGACTGTATGTGGATAGGCTGATAGCTGGGTCCACGGCCGCACGCAAGGAAATGCCTCCTTATTACGCGCAAAATAATGATTCCTCCACCTGACATCTGGGACCCACCGAAAGGGCCTCTGTATTTTGCGAAAAAAATGTTACTGCCGCTGACAGCTCGGACCCACCAGCTATATCTTCACACATAAGGAAGTGCCTCCTTATTACGCACAAAAAATGAATACTCCCCCTGCTAGCTGGGACCCAGTATAGTGGGAGGCTGACTTGTGGGCCTACTAAGTTGACGGGGACGGAGGCCTTTGTAAACTTAGTCAATATGCACGATTCTAGCTCCAGTGATTGTACGATGTCCATCCAACGGCCGTAGTGCTTCTTCAACCTCTGGTCTTCTTGCTCCAGCCGCCCAAACCAGCACCGGTCGTGCCTCGTGCTCCTGCCTCCCGTGGCCGGCAGCAATGTTGCGGAGGCCTCACCGCCCCTACTACTCCCACCGCTGGCCAGGCCATCCCTCCACTCACCCACACCCCCTGTTATTCTGCGGCGACAGCAGCCTCACACAGCAACGAACGAGTGAACCCTCATACTCCTCTACGCGTGGTCAACTGGGCATCCATTGTCGCGTCTTCCCCGGCTCCGCGTCGCCCCCTTCCTAGGCCTCGCCGTCGTCCATCGCCCTGGTGCCCTCGGCGCGGCGTGGTCAACATGGTCAAGGAGCGACTTCCATCGGAAAAGTACTGTACGTGGAGAGGCTGACAGCTGGGTCCACGGCAGCCGCAAGGAAGTGCCTCCTTATTACGCGGAAAATAATTATTCCTCCACCTGACAGGAGGGACCCACCGGACGGGCCACCGTATTTGGCGAAAAAACGTTGCCCCCTAACTACTGGGACCCACCGGACGGGCCAACATATTTCATGAAAAAACGTTCCCCCCCGCTGTCAGCTCGGACCCACCGGAGGTGCCTCCTTGTTACGCACAAAAAAAATGAATACTCCCCCTGCTAGTTGGGACCCACCTAGGTGGGAGGCTGACTTGTGGACCTACTAAGTTGACGGGGATGGAGTGCTTTGTCAACTTAGTCAATATGAACGATTCTAGCTCCAGTGACCGTACGATGTCCATCCAACGGCCATAGTGCTTCTTCAACCTCTGGTCTTCTTGCTCCAGCCGCCCAAAGCAGCGCCGGTCATGCCGCATGCTCCTGCCTCCCATGGCCGGTTGTGCTTCCGCAGAGGCCTCACCGCCCCTACTGTCCCTACCGCATGCTAGGCCCTGCAGCGACGGCAGCCTCACACCGCAGCCGAACCAGTGAACCCTCGTACTCCTCTCTGCGCTGGCTTCGACTGCTGTGTCTTCCCCGGCTCCGCTCATCCCTTTCCTAGGCATCGCCGTCGTCCACCGCCCTGGTGCTCTCGGCGCGGCGTGGTCAACATGGTCAAGGAACGACTTCCATCGGAGAGGCTGACAGCTGGGTCCACGGCAGCCGCAAGGAAGTGCCTCCTTATTACACACAAAATAATTATTCCTCCACCTGACAGCAGGGACCCACCGAACGGGCAACTGTATTTCACGAAAAAAAATGTTTCCCCCCGACTGCTGGGACCTACCAGCTACATGTTCACAGGCAAGGAAGTGTGTCCGGGCAAAAAAAATGATTCACCCCCCTGACTGCTGGGACTCACCAGCTACATCTTCGCAGACAAGGAAGTGCCTAACAGTCGGGACCCACCTGGTCGAAGCGTACGTAGCGTTTCATTCAGGTCGCGAACATGTATGTACATACTGGTCGATGTAGAGACACGCACGTGTCGTAGTAGATGCGCGCACGTAGCATGTACACGTATGTACATCGGCCAGTGTGCAAGAAAGAAAATACGGCCACGTACGTACATATTGGCAGGGTCTCGAACGCCTACTCGCGCATACGTACGGCCAAGGCTCGTGTACATGGATGGGTCGGAACGGAGAAACAGCGTCGTCGTCGTGTTCATGGGGAGCCAACCGGCTGGGTCGGAACGGAATGTGTCGTCATGTTCATCGGGAGGGCTTGGACGGAACAACCGATGGAAACCAGGCCTGGCGTACCGCAGAACGGAGGAAACGGCCTTGTGTTCGACCGGCCATGTTCGAAACGGGATCCTGTTCACCGGGAGGGGTCTAGCGTACCGCAAAACGGAGGAAACGGACCTCCTGCGGTCGAAACGGAGGTCCTGTTGATCGGGAGGGGTGTGGCGTACGCCAAAATGGAGGAAACGGACTTGGGTTGGAGCGCTACGGTCGAAATGGGGGTCCTGTTCATCAGGAGGGGTGTGGCGTACCGCAAAATGGGACTTCACGGGATACTGTTCATCTCCACCGTCGACCCCCTCCAGCCTCCACGGGCTACTGTTCATCCACCGTCGACCTCCTCCAGCCTCCACTTGCGATTTTTCATCCACGGGCTCCTGTTCATCCAGCCTCCACCACGCACTACTCCACCGGCTATTGTTCAACCAGCCCTCTCCACGAGCTCCTATTCAACCACCCCTCCACGGGCTACTATTCATCCTGCCCTCCACTATCTACTGTTCATCCTGCCCTCCACGGGGTGGTCCTGTTCATCCTGCCCCAACCGGCTCGATCGATCGGGGGTACTGTTCATCTAGAGGCAACACCACGGGGTCATGTTCATCAACCCCCACTAGGAACTGTTCATCCAACCCCCCCCCCCCAACACTCACTGTTCATCTAGAGGCAGCATCGATCGGCTTCGGTTAGCAGCAGTAGCGAAGGAATCGCTCGATCGGGTTCAGTTAAGAGCCATCGATCGATCACTCTGGTTCAGTAACGCGTAGCCTGCAGTGCAATCGCTCGGGTTCAGTTAGAGCCCAACGCCTCACTCGGGTTCAGTTAGAGCACAACGCCTCACACACACGCGCGTACGTACGAGAGAAACGCGCATCGCTCGGCCCCCGACCACCCACCGTAACCGGGGACTCCCCGATATTTTCCACGCCCTTGCTTCTACCACGGTTTTTTCCGTCATGGATGGCCCAAAGAATGTCATGCAACTGCGTCTCCGGCCCGCCCAGGACAAAAAGCCCATTTTCTGTCATGATTTTTTGTCATAGAAGTAGGACCCCACCACATTTATGATGATACCGGGTTTTGTCACAATTATCGTCATAGAAGTGTCATAAGTATGACAGAAAAAAATTTGTTTGGCCCAAAATGTCACGGATATGTCTTTTTTGTAGTGTTGGGTTGTCACCCTCACTGGATGAGGTGATATAAGCCGGCAATTTGAGGCAATCTTCCAGGTATGTTTGTTTATTGTGGGATGAATAGGCGAGCTTTGATAACTCGCCCTAGTTATAGACTTTAAAGTCACCAGAAAAAATTTATATGGGACATCATGACCCACCAGGCGTGAATCGCCAGGGCACATGTTCTCTACTTGTGTGCAGGGAATATGATAACATGACCTACGTGATTGATAATATTATGAGCATAAGCAGCAGATCTTCAGCATCAGATCGGTGGTTTAATGTATTATGCAAATAAACATGCACGATGGCATGGCAGATCATTGTTTTCAGCTAGCCTATTACAAGGCGTCAGACGGCCCAAAAGAATATGTGTTTTTCTATGCACAAATTCTATGTGGTAGTTTGCAAACCGACCCTTTGGTCAGTTCTCATGGTCCTGGCGGGTTGCGGATTCCGGGTCATCCTGCGCCGGCTCTTCACGCCTGTCATCTGGAAGTCAGATGTGGCCCAGTTAAACCCAGTCAAAGCTTTCAATACAGCTTCATCATCTATGAGGGTCGACGGGTCAATATTGGGAGCGAAGGTGTGCTTACGTGTTGGTGGGATGAGATCCACAGCATCATGAACCGGTGCTGCTACCCTTGAGTTTTCTTTGGTGTAAGCCGCCTGACATTTTGACAAGTCAGTCTCTTCAGCTAGCTTGCTTGCTAAAGGGCGCATTTCCCTTACACATTTGGAGAAATCTGCTGCTTCGAAGGGAGGCATGTCCTCTTTCAATCTTGGGCAGTCGATGGCCAACTTTTCTGGGTCCAGTTCTGCCTGCCATGCCTTTTCCCGACTCAGCACGGTGATGGCACCAGCTCTGGCCGCTGATCGCTTTAGCTCTTCAACTCTTTGAGGCGGCACGGATAATTTCTCCAGCACTTCCTTGATGAGTGAAGGTGGTTGCTTCTTATGTGAGATAGCGGATATAGCCCGTTGAGCGCCGGTGTATAACTGTTCCACAAGGGTATACACAGCTTTAAGCTTCACACACATATCTTCACCAAGGTTGGAGCTTCTGGAACCTGCATTGGCAAAGATATTGATAAATTGGCTGAGGGTTATTATATGTTGGTGGTGAAAGATTGAAGTATAATGTTACTTACCAAAGATGGTGGCTGTCCTGCTATTAATTTGACGCTTCAGACCGGATAACTCGTTAGTCACCGGCTTAAGAGCAGCCTCTGCATCTTCAGCTCTTTTCAATAGAGTCGCCTTCTCCATATCCCAGCTGTTCCTCTTAGCATTGAAATCCTTTTTCAACTTCTCAATGTCTTCCAAAGTGGTTTTCAGTTCTGATTTGGCCTTGGAAGTTTCAGATTGCTGAGTTTGGATGTTCTACCGCAGATCCACCACTTGGGATTCCTTCATATTTAATTCAGCCTGTGAGACAAAGAGATTAAGCAGCAGTGTGTGGTTATTTTAATCATCTTATTTGTCCCAAGCATAATACAACCATTTTACTTGGCACTTGGGGGCTAATGTGTATTGCTCTTTTTTAAAGGCAAATCTTTATGACCCGGTTAGTTTCTTAAACGAAAACCGGTTCATGGGGGCTACATATGAGGATTTGTTCATAAGTATGGTGATAAGTCCCAACTTAGCTATGCAGCTTAAGCCGGCCCTTGGGGGCTACATATGCAGATTTTAGCACTACAATTTGAAGTCACGGCTTAACCTTCCAGTTTAAGCCGGCCATTGGGAACTACTTGCTTTCATTCAGCAGAGTTAAAAAATTGCGATGGAATAGCTACAAGGTCAAAGATGCTATTTAATTAAGTCTACAATATGTTCAATTCTTTCATATTCAGTAGACTTGGCGGTCTATTCTGCTAATATTAGTAGAATAACTATTCTGATAACACTTCCGTACTGCATGCTCAATGCGAGGGCACTGCACTTTCAGTAGCAAAGGTACTGCAACACAGAGACTAGTGAACTTCATGTCGAAAAAAACTGCACGTTGTGTTTTCTCGGTACTATTTTCGCTCTAATTTTTAACCGTTTGTCAGAACGGGGCATATAATAACCGTTGAAAAGCTATGGATTAGGCGCAACTTTGACATGTTGAACACTTTTCGAGATTTATCGCGGTTTAAGAGCAGTTTTGAAAATGGTGGGCGCCCAACGAGTGGCAGTGAGCGTATTTTTCCGTTTTTTAAACCACTTATCGGAATGAAGCAAATGATACACCATTGGAAAGATATCGTCGAGGCGCATCTTTTTCATATCTATTACTTTCTCTAATTCGTTATTGTTTAAGAGCAGTTTCAATTTTACTAAATCGCGAATTCTGTTTTTCAAAAAAAATCAATTTTTAGGTACTGTTTTCGCTCCAATTTTTCAACCGTTTGTCAAAACGAGGCATGTGATATGCTGTTGGAAAGCTACGGACAAGGCGCAACTTTCATATGTTGAAATGTTTTTGAGATTCCTTATGGTTTTTAGTAAATTTTGAAAATCATGCAATGGACGACGAGTGGCAACGACCGTTTTTTGTAATTTTTCTAAAACAGCTCGTCGGAATGATCCAAACGCTACGTCGTTAGAAAGGTATCATCAAGACGCAACTTTTTCATGTAGAATGCTATCTCTAATTCTTTATGGTTTAAGAGTAATGTTAAAAATACCGAAACACAGACACTCTATTTTTCGCGAGACCAAAATCGTCGTGTTTTCTGCATAAAACACATGAACACACTGCTTCAGACCAAAAACTGCACTGCATCAGATAGTCAAGTGAGCTTTCAAGGTTTCTTTCATCATTTTATAAAAAAAATTATTTTGACTTTTTTTCTAACAAGTGGACCGTAGAGACTGAGCGAGTGAACCACATCTGATAAGAAGTGAACTTCTTCAAGATGTTTTGGTTTCTGTTGAGTTTTTTTAGTTTCAACTAGACTACATGGTCAATGTTTAGTGAGCTGCATGAAAGGGGCAAATGGGGTGCATTAAAAATTACATTGCATCAAAGAATGTTACCTCCCACCAACATTATTTTGATTTTTTAAAAGAACAAGTGAACCGCACAAAAACACAAAGTACTACACGGTCGAACCAACCAAAGTACTTTCTATATTGCGCCACTGTCTATGGTCGCTGATGATGTTCATGGGCACAATACATCCATCAGTTGTTTTACATAGCCACACACACATACATACACACAAAATCAGCACTAGCACCTGCCAGAGCTGCAATAGAGGATCAGCAGAACTGTATTTTGAGGACCAACCGAGCTGCAATAAATCAGAAACCTGCACCAGCTTGGACATATCCTTGAATAGTTTTAAAAAAGAAAATTTCTAACTGAATTGCGCACGCCGCCCATCTGAGCTGCACACCAGGGCCATCTCAACCGCTCGCGTGCGCGGCATCTCTGGCATCGCCAGCGAACTGCATGGCGGCGCTGCCGGGCACATCAGCCCTCCGGTAAACCTTTTCTATTACTACGTCCAAACTAGTAGACAAGACTGGTGAACTGCATTATTTTAACTATTTGTGTTCTTTTGTTCTAGAACTTTTCTGTTACACCATTATATTGTTATCTTCGCATTAGAAAAAACTGCATGTATATGCAATACGTACTACAAGATGCCATAAGGGAACCACAAACATGGTGAAACTAAAACAAACAGCAAAGATGAACTACTAAAGAAATAATTATGCGGCCGGCCACCATAGTGCAGTGCACTTGTCTCCCGCCGCGTGCAAACAAGAAGTGTAGGAGAGAGCTGCAGGTGAGAGCCGTAGACTGCACGCCACACTCGACAGCACTGCATGATTTTCTCACTGGAAAGGGCCACCTCACCGGTCGCTCTTCAACTTCATGGCCTCGTTTGTGGACTGCACGGGTGCTGTCGCCTGGCTGCAGGGCAGGGACGCCCGCACGCTCATGCTGTTCCGGAAATTGGGCGAAGTGAGCTGCATTTCGATCCAAAAAAACACCCATATGGACGAAGTGAGCTACATCGATGCGGGAGTGCTGCCAGACCTGCCAAATAGAGGAATTGGAGGGAATCAGGCAACGTAGTGGAAGAGAGGGGAGGGACTTCAACATTCACATCCGGAGGACGTCGGATGAGCCCCGAAGCCATCCCTCGCGGTGCATTGAAGTTTTCTGTAGCAAAAACAAAAAAAGTCAACAGCACGACTCGTGCGGCGGCGGAGGGGTGGGCAGCAAGAACCGGCACGCGCCTGATGGATCTGGGCAGGGGTGGAGGGGTGGGTCTCCGGCGACCCCCAAGCTCAACGTAACCCCTCCAATCCTTGGAGTCGGCCATTGCTAACGCCCCCAGGACGGCTACAACCGGATCTGTCATCGGGTAGTCGTGGGAGGATGGTGATGGGGCAGATTCGATGGCTAGCTGACGCGGGGGCAGGTGGCCCGAGGAGGGAGGTGGTTGGAGAGGGTGTGGCGGCGTGGGGAGGTGGTGGTGCCACGGCGCGGAGAGTGAGGTGGTGCGGTGGTGCTTGGGAGAAGATGGTGCGGCGGCGCGGGGAGGGGGTGTTGCCACGGCGCGGGGAGTGAGGTGGTGTGGTAGTGCAGGGGAGAAGATGGTGCGGCGGCACGGGGAGGGGTTGGTGCCACGGCGCGGGGAGGGAGTAGTGTGGTGGTGCCGGGGAGGAGATGGTGCGGCGGCGGGCTAGAACGGGAGGCGTGTAGACTTGATCGAGGAGCACAAGGAGAGAGAGGAGGGTGGGTGACGAGAGGATAAGGTGGGGTGGGATTTGTTTTTTTAGTTTGTAGCTAACGGGGTGGGTCGGAGGGGTTAGAAGAATAACAGTCTTAAGGTGTTATCATAATAGACCCATTCTATATATATATATCAGAAGAGTTTTTGAGTGTTTACCTCAAAGCGCTCCTTCATCAGATTGACTAAGCCGGCTTCAAAGTCACGGTTGGTATGAAGGCGGTTTAGATAACCCGCATGAATCTCATGAGCATTAAATAGGGCATAACGCTCCAAGTCCAGCTTCCACTTGCCCTTGTGAGCAGCTGAAAATCCTTCCTTGGTGCTATGTTTTGACAAGACAGTGGGGTTTCCCGGTTCTGTATAGCCAAACCCGGTGACAATAACATCTTCAGCCTTTTCTTCAGCAGGCATGACAGGACTTGGCGGCTTAGCATTTGCCGGGTTAACATCCATAGAATCCATGGTGACATGGTGCTCTTCTGGCGGCGGATCATTAGTGGCAGCTTCAAGAGTTTGATGGGAAGCCTCTGACATCATTTGCTTCTCCGACTCAGTGGTGTTGGTGTCATCACCCGACTTACTTGTCTTCACATTCTTGCTTGGCTTGGCTTTACCGCTAGCAATGAGACACAAAAACATTAGTATGATGATTTACAAAGGGTTTCAAAACCAAAGAAATTCAATGTTCTCACCCTGGGGCGACTTTGGAGAGGGGGATCCGAGTCCCATTGGAGTCACCAGATGAGGAGTGAGAAGTTCCCTAATAGTTTGAATCAGAAGGGTTAATAGGTTGTCAAATAAGACCCGCCTTTGGAAAAGCTAAGTCGGAAATCTGTGAAACCTCTGCTCGGCGCTTGCGAGGAACCGGCGTGTTGGGTAAGCCAGAAGAGAGATTCCCACCGCCTCTATTCCGGATCGTGCGGCGAACTTCGTGCTGCTGCTTCTTCAAAATAAAGTTGGGATCCAAGTAAGCTAAAGGGTGAGAAAACCTTACTCTCCGGCTCGCTTGATGAACTCTCTGTCTTGGCAGAGGTTCTGAGTAGGAGGAAAGGATAGTTACCTCTTCACCATCTGCATTGCTGGCCTCCGCGTCATCCTGATAGAAATCAATGTCAATAAGATGAGCAAAGAAAGAGCCAAGGGAGTCAAGTTCTACCTTCGACTCATCATCCAGAGTAAAAAGATCAGTTGTATCTGCCTTCTTTTTGGCAGGTTTCTTGGTCACCTTGGTCTTGTTTATGACCTTCTTGGCCGGCTTATCTTGGAGTTTCTTATTCCAAAAGGGGGAGTCAGCCTGCAGAAGTTCAAGTAATAATGAGAAGGCAGATTGATAATTAAGGATTTAGTGAAAGTTGTTCGAATACTTACAGCTGGCGGCTTGTTGAGGGTACAGAAGGGATTCAACCCCACTTTACTGCAAGTCTCTAAACTCTCGTTGAGCAGAGTCTTCGTCATATCATTGATCTTTTATCTTCCAGATGAATTAGAGAGTAACACAATGGATCTTTGACATCGCCGGTATACTCACACATTAAGCCGGATCGGCGACTTAAGGGCAAGATTCTCCATGCGACCTAGCATCAAACCAGATTGACTCCAATCAAACCATTGGCCATCAAGGCTCTGATCTTTGAAAAAATGGGCATATATTTGGCCCGTTCTTCTGTGATGATCGATTCTGGGAGAGGATGTCTGTTGCTAAGCAGGTTTTCACGGTAACCTGGCACAGGATTTTCGCCTTCTAGAGAGGTGTCTTTGTAGTAGAACTAAGTCTTGTTCCAGTCCTTAGGATGGCTGGGAGGTGTGACAGTAGGAAAAGTGGCTTCTTTCTGACTCTGAATGGAAATGCCACCTAGTTCTAGGTTGGGCCCGTCTATGAACTCTGTTTGGCGGTTCAGGTAATAGAATTCCCTGAACAGTTCTATAGTGGGCTCCTGTTGAAGATACACTTCGCAAAACACTTGGAAGTTGCAGATGTTTGAAACAGAGTTGGGCCCAATATCTCGCGGATGGAGTTGGAAGAAATGCAGCACATCACAAAAGAATTTTGAGTCGGGCGGAGTGAACCCCCGGAGCATGTGATCAGTAAAAACTACGACTTCTCCTTCTTTTGGATCAGGGGTGGTTTCTGTTCCTCAGTCTCTCCAGTGGATAATGTTCATTGCGGCTAAGACACCCACTTGAACATGCTCATTCAGCGTCTGCTTTGTAACCCGGGAGGCGACCCAGTTGCATGAAGTGACGGTTTTGGTGATTTTGTTGATGAAAGCCTAGAAAGGAAAATATTGTCGGATTAAGGTTATGATGTTAAGCCGTCCAGAGATCAAAAAATAAGTGTGTTAAGAAAGGCCAATTCGTATGCAAAAAATATGTGTTATATTGGTTGGCATGATTACACTAGAAGACGATGCCGGGTTACATAGATTTTGAACATATACTGACGGCTTAAAGAGGGCCTAATGGTGTATAGCGGGTTACGGCCTATCATATAAACCACCAGCACGGTTGAAGTTACAATTGCCTAGAGGTCTATAAATGAAATTTGTCTATGTACTGAACAAACAGGTTCCACGGATCGGTTCTATGATTTTGGATCTACAGCAGCTCAGAAAATAATATAAATTACTAAACCTAGTTACAGCGGCGGAAGAACACGCGAGCTGGGTATTGCATCTCAGGAGGACATAACGCATCTGTGCTTAGGAGACAAAGGCTAAAACTACTGACGCATCAAGTTTGTATTGCGTTTGGATCAAATTGAGCATGTGCAAGAGGACAATGGGGAGTTTTTGATGGACACCGGAGAACTTCGATGAATTGTGTGAACCCTAGTACAGATCTGATGCGAAGCAGAATGGGTGCCTATTGATGTTCTTGAACAGCGGAAGAGTTCCGTGTTTCTCTGGTCCGTTCAGGTCGATGCAGCAGCCGGAGTTGAGGACACTGGAGGAAGACAACGGCGGCGGAGCTCGGGTTTGTAGAGGCGTCGCAAGGAGGAAGACGAAGACAAGAAGGCAAGGGTAAAAAGTGAAAGGAAGGACCCCTACCCCTATTTATAAGGAAAAGATAAGATGGCGGGCACGGGAATCAAGGAGGCCGAAAATGAATATGCGGCTATGTGAAGGCCTCGATTTTTGGGAGGTCCATTAAGATAGAGATCTGTTGAGATGTCTTGGGCTTTGTGCAAAGTTAATGCGCAGTGATGTCATGACGGGTTATCACGGTTCTGAAATGTGACGTCATGGCGGGTTACAATGAATTGATGAGGAATTGATAATGGAAGATGCTGTTGAGTCAAGAGGTGAAGATTGATGTGAGCAAGTTCAAATCAACCTAGGGCTTAATGTTGGGGATATAACTACTAGGTATGACCAGCCCAAGAGGGGTCGGGTCATGCCATTGGCGGCTTAAAGATGAAGAGTCCCGATAAGGGCCAAGAAGACATGAAGATGGTGGTTCATAGAGCAAGCCTATTGCAGGCCCAAGACCCGGGGGCGACCTGAGGCCCAAAGGGATGAGCCGCCATATGTTAACTTGTTCTGTAAGGCAAGTTTAGTTAGAAACCGAGCCGGTCACGTTTGTGTGAGCCGGCCAGGACTTTGTAAGCCGCGGGGCATCAACCTGTATATAAAGGGGTGACCCGACGATGGGTTAACTCAGGAAACAATCAATCGAGCGCTAGGTCAAGCGTATTCGCTCCCTAGTAATCGAAACCAAAGCAATACAACCTAAAGCGGGAGTAGGCTTTTACCTCATTGAGAAGGGTCGAACCTGGGTAAACTCTCTGTGTCCTTTGTCCTGTTCAACCCCTTCAAGCTAACCTAGTTGTGATGGCTCCACACGTAAGTCCTTTTGCTATGATATCTGCCATGTTAAGTCCACAACAATGTCAGAGGCCGGAGGTAGAAGACGGAGTCGATGACGTTGTAGGGCGTTCGGCGTCTCGTGGCTTGGTGGAGACGACACTTACGACAGAGGCAGAGTTTGTAGACACGGTGGGAATACAAGGGAGCACGGTGGCTGCGGTTACTATGGTGGCGCGGCTTCGATGGCTTCGCCATGGCATCAGGAGGGAGAGGGAGAGGGCTGCATGGTGAATGGGGAGGTCATCCATATCGGACAACAACGAGGGGGTCATCCACGTCATCGACGTGGCCTGGGGAGGCAGGTAGGCAGCTCGTGTGGCGCGCGTAGCACGCATGAGTCAGGCACGCGCCTGGCGTCCTACTGGCGGGAGGTTGAAGACGCCCTTGTCCCTAGTGGGTTGGGCCTGCTACAGTGCTGGTCCGCAGAGGTAAGCGCCATGTATGTTTTCTTTTATGTTTATTTCTATTTTCTTATCCATTTGCCACTGTTTCAATTTCAAAACAGAATCAAAACAGTACCAGAAACCCTTTGAATATTTTTATGTTGCTAAATGGAATTTTCCAAATGCACATAAAATATTTGAAAATATATATCTAAATTCAAATATGATAATGATTTAAATTCATTTCCCAGAATATTCCTTAAAAATGTGCACTATTTTTTGTTTGGCTCCAAACCCTTGCCAAAATTATCAAACATTAATGAAGGGCATTTTGGGTTCATTGAAAATATTTTATTTCGATCCTAGTTAAATTTCATTTGGTGCTAGGGTTTGAACATCCCCATTTCAAATTCATTTGAATTTTAAACATGATGCATGGACGATGATGAAACTATTTATAATCAATTTCTAGGGTTGTGACAACTCGAAACAATTATTCCGCCGCCACAAGCCTGTGTTCTTCCGCGATCCCATCTAGAGGCCTGTGCCGGTACTCTATCGCAGGGGGAATCGATCATGGAGGGCTTTTACATCAACCTAGTTGCACCTCTGATGATGTGTGAGTAGTTCCTACAGGACCTATGGGTCCATAGTGATTTGCTAGATGGATCTCTCTCTCTCTCTCTCTCTCTGATCTTTAATACTAAGTTCTCCACGGAGTTCTATTTAATGTAATCTTTTTTGTGGTGTGTTTGTTGGGATCGATGAATTGTGGGTTTATGATCAGACTACCAAAGTAATTGAGTTATATTCTGAACTTTATTATGTGTGATTGTTATAGTTATGTAATACTTTCTGATCTATGAGTTTTTTTGGCCCAGTTGATGATTAGATCTTCAGTGGAAGTGGTGCATGGTAGTAGGTTCAATCTTGCGGTGTCCTCACCTCATGTCAGAAGGGGTAGCGAGGCACATATTTGTATTGTTGCTACTAAGGGTAAAACAACGGGGTTCGATCCATATTGATTGGTCTTATTTTGTCTACATCGTGTCATCATACTTCATGCATCACTCTCTTAATTTGTTATGAACTTAATACCTAGAGAGGCAAGCATAGAAGCACTCTCGAAGTGGAGTAATAGTAGTAGATGCATAATCGTTTTGGTCTACTTGTCACGGATGTAATACCTATGTACTGATCATGTCATGAATAACATCATAACTATGCGCTTTTCTATCACTTGCCCAACAACAATTTATCTACCCATCGTATGCTATGTTCTTGAGATGCCTCTAGTGAAAACTATGGCCCCCAGGTCCATTCACCATATTTACTAAAACCCTAAAAATTTGCTGCAATTTATGTACTTTTATTTCCTTTTGCAATTTATATATCTTTCACTATCAGAATTAATCCTTGCAATTAACAGGAACAAGGGGATTGACAACCCTCTTGCCGCGTTGGGTGCAAGTATTTTGTTTGTATGTGTAGGTATTGTCGACCTTTGTCTGTGTGAATCTCCTATTGGTTCGATAACTTTGGTTTCTACTGAGGGCAATACTACCCGCTACTATATTGCTTCTCCTTTCCTCTCCGGGGAAAACCCAACGCAACTCACAAGTAGCACCCACTGCTACCGCCCTGCCATGGTCAGCCATGGACGTGCATTGCAGCCGTGAGCTACCAGATTTGGTCGAGGCTCGACCGTGGGCATCCTGATACGATCGGGGGTCAAGCCTGCGAGCTCATCCTCCCCTCCCGACGGCCTCAAGCGCACCTCCTACCCCACCCTACTTACCCTCTCGACGGCGTCCGACGTGGATCCCCCTCGATAACGTCCATTGAAACGACGCAGGAGGAAAATGAGGTCACCGGTGCTAGGGAAGAAGGGGCAAAGAAGAAGCTGACATGTGGGCCCACCTGTCAGAATATCAGACTTAACGGTCAACCTAACATTCAAACAAACATGTGGGTCCGCTCTGCATAATCCGGATCCAATTTTAATCATCCAACCATTAGCGTTTTTTTGGAACATTCAACCAATTTTGTGATAACTTTTTGTGAAATTAAAGTAAATGGTAGTTTTTTGTAACCCTAGCCAAAAATGTGAAAGTTTTTTTTTCTTATTTACTCCATTGAACGTGTGCCGATGAATATTTAAGAGCTTTTTATTGGTTTCCTTCAATCATGGTTGACTGTGGAGACTGGAGAGAGATGCGCCTGTCTTCTTAATAATCAAAATCTAGTTGAGTTATTTTCGGTGGAGAGATGAAATTTTCCTACTTGGCTCCGGGCCGATGATTAAAAAAATTACAAAGCTACTATTTGCAACAAAATCTGTCTCTTTTGTTTTCGGGAATGGAGAGCGAATCTGAAAAAACATTTCAGCGGCATAATCCAAAACTGATAGTGTAGAAAATGTGAACATGTTTCCTTTTTGTTCTTTCAAGAGCTAACATGAACTCCCGTTACCGTAACTCTCTTATTGACCATCTGTCGTTGGACATGCACCAGAATTGTGCTGTCTGATTTCTAGCCTGGACGTCTCTTTCAAAGTGAAAGTTTCGCATCATCCAGCCAACTAAACTCGCATCGCTCTGTCGTCTGTACTACCGAGGAACCGCAGGGCGTTTATGGGGATGAGGGGCAGTTCGCGAGGCAATCCTGCAGCGACCCATAGCTGCAAGACCCCAGTGGTTCACAGCACCAGTAGTTATCGCCTTGAGAACCACCTCCGCAAAAGTTTGGCCGGCACACGTCAAGGTTGACCTCGCCGGCGCCGCCGCCGCGGCCTCGAATCTTGAAATCCGGACGACGGCGACGATAACCATCAGTTACAAACTCGAAGAAATAACATGCACTTACATTCTGCGGATAACGCGTGGCATACAAGGAGGACAAGGAGTAGCACGGTTGCTGCATTTGCTTTCATCTGGCAGTCGAACCTTCTCTGCATCATGTATGATCTGTTAAGGATCTATGTGCAGATAGATGGATGGACTGGTGGACACAACTGTTGTGCTATATATATGTACAGAGGCACCAGAACATGGTAAGCAATTATTGCTCTCTTGTGTGTGTGTGTAGGTAGCACTTATTTCTTATTTACAGTTTACTAAATAAAGATGGAGCGCGAAGCAACATGTGGTTGAGTTGGTTAGGTGGACAGTGGTATCCCAACCCACCAGGGTTCAAATCCTGGTGCTCGCATTATTCCTGGATTTATTTCAGGATTTCTGGCGATGCGCTTTCAGTGGGAGGAGACGTTCCCGTCGACGACGAGGCGCCTACGGATAAGGTGTGGTGTGTGCTCCCCCCGTCTGGTGGGGGACACAACTGCTGTGCTATATATATGTACAGAGGCATCAGAACATGGTTTTTTCGTGTGTGTGTGTAGGTAGCACTTATTTCTTATTTACAGTTTACTAAATAAAGATGGAGCATTAGGAAGGTACTCCTCCCCACCCCAATTCCATAATAAAAATAGGAATTTATAAAATCAAAAACTTACCACACGTCAATGCTCTAGGGCAATTTAAACATATCTTGTTTAAGTTTGCATGCCATTAACATCCAGCTCAACTGCTGAAGAAATGGTATGTGTTTCTTGATTTAACAATTTATTTATTTTGTGCAATATCCTACAAACCTGATCAAAATCGGTAGAAACATGATTAGGAAGGAAGTACGGTCGAATAAATTTGTATCGGAATCACAGCCAAGTACAGTACACTAAAACATTGAGCCTTCAGTCGTTGCTGTTCATACATTCCATTTCAAGGTCATATATAAACCCCACACTTGTGGCCGTATGCATCACCCAGATGCAAAGACCGGGGGTCATCCTCCTTTTCTAAAAAATATATATAAACCCCACACTTTTTTTGAAAGTAAAAGGTAGAGATCGCTCTACCTTATATATTTCAAATAGGCCGTAGCCTGGGGGACAAAAGAGTCCATTACAGGAATCAAGAGGAACGCACCAAGGTGCGAAGAGACAGAGAGGAGAGGAAGAGAAGGAAGGAGAACATCAGAAAGCTACATCATAATTAGTTGGACAAACAAAGCGCCCAAGTCTTCAAATCATCCTTGTCATGTTGCTGCTTAGCTCTGTGCAGCCAAAGACGAAGCAAGTCCGTAGCATAGAACCATGTGTATGGGTCAAACCAGGAAGTACTGTTAAAAACGCGATCATTCCGAGCATGCCATAGAGTGAAGACACATGCTGCAAGGGCAACATTCCATTTCCTCTTGAGAATTGGTTGCTGGGAAACGCGCACGAAGAAAGAGAGAAGATCAGGGGGAGCACAAGCCAACGGGTTCAACTGCAGCTTGCCCCAGAGATGTTTGACAGACCGACACCGCAGTACCACATGGTCAATGGACTCCACAGCGGGGCAGATATCACAGTCAGCATTGGAGACAAGCGCAAACCAGCCTTTTTTGAACATGTTGTCCCTTGTGTTTAAGCGCCCATGAAAAGCCAGCCAAAGAAAAACCTTGTGCTTGTTAGGAATGATCCTATCCCAAATCCTCTGCTCAAAAGCACACCGCATTCCCCGGAAGGTGAGCATCTTGTAGAAATAACATGTAGCAAGCTCCTTCCCAAAGAGAGAAGAGACCCGGTGATCAACATTGGCGTCAGTCGGAGTGAAATTTGCGATGAGGTCAAGCAGGACCTGCAACTCTTGTGTCACTGTATGCGAGAGATTTGGGTGCAGTTGTATATCCCAACCATCCTGAGTAATTTGCGATGGGATTGAACATAGCTTATCCTTGGCAAAAGAGTATAAAACTGGCAGCACAAACATCAACCTTCCAACCTAGAGCCACTGATCTTGCCAAAATGAAACGAGAGCCCCGAAGCCAAGCGAGCAGCAAGAGGAAAACAAGACCAGCGGATATAAGTTTTGAGACCTCTCCAGAAAGTTGTGTTGCGCGTACTGTTGCCACTGGGTAAGTTATTTCTATAGTATTGCGAAGCCAGCCATTGATAGCATGGTATGTCTGAAAACTGAAGAACTTTGGCCACAAACTTACACATCATAGCTTGGTTCTGAGCTGATAGATCCCTGACTCCCAGGCCACTCGCGCATCGTGGCTGGATAACCTTGTCCCAAGCCACAAGACAGTGGCCGCCCGAGGTTTTGCTCTTTCCTTGCCAGAAGAAGGCGCGTAGCAAACCCTCCAGCTTAGAGATGGACTCCTTTGGCCATGGGAAGCAAGTCATGAAGTAGCTCGGAATGTCGGCAAGCACCGAGTTGATTAACGTAAGCCTGCCTCCCCATGAAAGAAAAGTAGCTGGCCAGCCCGACAGCCTCTTGTCAACTTTATGAATCACTGGTAGGAGCATACCATGAGTAATCTTATGCAGAGACAAAGGCAGACTGAGGTACGTGCACGGGAAGGAGGAGACTGGACAACCAAGAAGCTGAGCAATCTCCAACGTAGTATCAACCTCAACTGAAACCAGGACCAACGTGCTTTTGTGGAAGTTTATTTGCAGACCGGAGAAATCCGAGAAAGCAAAAAGGATGTTTTTGATAACCTGAGCTTGTTGCAAATTTCCCTGGAAGATAAGCAGAGTGTCATCCGCATATTGCAAAACTGGGAATAGAACATCTGAACCGAGGGGGTGCAGCAAGCTGCCGGCCTGGAAATGCATGCAGCATAGACGTTGAAGCACATCCGCAACCAAGATGAAGAGGTATGGAGAGAGAGAACCCCCTTGACGGAAGCCCTTCTTGGCAGAAAAAACATCATCAAGCTCCCCATTCATTAAAACACGCGATTTGCCAGTGGATAACAAGGAGGAAATCCATTGGGTCCATTTCTGGGGGAAACCACGAGCTTGTAAGATCTGCAAAAGGCAGCTCCAACTCACATTGTCAAAGGCCTTTTGAAAGTACAGCTTTAAGGCGATAACCGGCAGCTTCCTTTTATGAGCAGTCTAAACCAGCTCAGTGGCTAGAGCAAAGTTTTCAATGATTGAATGACCTTTCAAAAAACCCGATTGCAAAGGGTGCACCAAATCTGGAATTTGGCATTGAAATCTGTTTGTTAAGACCTTAGAGACCAATTTGGGCATACTGTGAACCAAGGAGATAGGTCTATAATCGCCTAAAGCAAGCGGAGTATCTTTCTTAGGCAGCAAAGTGATATAGGCCATGTTAATCCCTTCCAGCAATACATTGTCTGCATGAAAATCAGCAAAGAACTTCAGAATATCATCCTTGATCAGATGCTTAAAGGCCTTGTAGAACTCATTAGTGAAGCCGTCCGGGCCAGGGCTCCTGTTATTGGGGGCTCCATTGATGGCGGACACAATTTCTGCCCAAGTAAAATCAGCCACGAGCTCGGTCAGGTCCGTTGGCGCATATAAGGAGCTGAGCTGAACTATAGGCAAAGACACAGCAGGCTGACCTAGCAGACTTTTGAAGTAGCTAGTAGCCAGGGCCAAGTTGAGATTGTTCTGGTAGATCTCCACACCGTCTTGAACAAGGACCTTAAATTTGTTTCTACGGGCCTGAAAATTTGCAGCAGCGTGAAAGAATTGGCAGTTCTCATCTCCAAACACGCACCAATGTACCTTAGCACGACGACGCCAAAGAGCAGTTTGCCATAAAACTAGCTGCTCAACCTTGGCAGAGGCGAACTCCCGAAGCACCACTTCGAGAGTCGAAAGGGGGCGCCTTTCCTCAACTACATTCAGGAAATTCGCCACCTGCTTGTTGTTGTCTCAATATACTCTGAGGCTTGATTTCTTCCTGCTCCAAGCGCGGATGACAGCTCTAACTCTTCTCATCTTGAAACTGATGACAGAAGCTAAAGAGAGCATGGTTCTGTGTCCCCTTGTCCAGCTGTCAACGATGATGCTCCTAGTTTCCTCCATCGCTAGCCAGTGGTTTTCCATCCTAAACAAGATGCCTCTCATGGCATTAGTATCGAACTGAACCAAAATGGGTGCGTGGTCAGAAGTAGTGGCAGGCACAATGGCAACAGTGGTCTGCAAGAAACCGAGGTTCCAAAAGGCATTGACCAACACACGATCTAACCGAGCCAGCGTAGGAGAACTTCTCTTGTTGGACCAGGTGAAAAATCTGTTATCCAACTGAATATCATCCAGGCCATTAGCCCTGACCCAGGAATTGAAAGTTTCCATGACTCTCCAGTTGATATTACCTCGAGATTTTTCAGAAGCAAACCGGTACATATTGAAATCGCCCGCAACCATCCAAGCCTCAGCTGGCATAGCAATATTGCTCATAGCTTCAAAAAAAGAGGCCTCTCCCGATTCAAACAAGGAGCATACACTGATGTGAGCACAAAAGAAACATTGGTAGTTGTGGATGAAAAGCTGACAGTAACATGGTACTTGTGTGTTGAGATTGGCTGGCCAGTCACCACAGTTGAGTCCCAGGCAACAAGAATGCCCCCCGAGGCACCATCAGAGGGAGAGGTCGCATGATTATAGAGATTGGCGGTAAGAAAACTGCGTAGCTTGGACTGAGAGAGAACTTGTAGTTTTGTCTCCTGCAAACACACAATGCTAGAGCAGCAAGAGGTTAGAACATCACGGACTAGCGAGCATTTGTTATCATCACCGAGACCACGAACGTTCCAATTAAGTAGCTTCATAATATAAGCAAGAGCGTACAACCCATGAAGGAGACAAGAAAAAACAAATGCATGTTCAACAGAAACAAGCTACTGATAACATGAAGCCCATAGGAGGGGCGATAGCAGACTCGATACAAACTGACTGATGAACATAGCAGCAGCAAACTAGCTTGGACAGGACCTAACTGCAGAACTAGACCGAGCATAGGATAAAAGGAAGAATTATGAACTAACTTAACATAGAGCAGAGCTGAAACAGGTAGCATTGGATGGCATTTATAAAAGCATGCACTACACATCAAGAACATTGGAGACGCACTAGCTGGCAGGAGCAGAGCTGCTGGCAGAAGCAATAGCTGGTTCACGTGATTGGGCTTGGTCCAAGATGGCATTGGCATTGAGGTCACAATGCAGAGCAATTTGCTTGAGTTTGCCCCTGGTCAGAGGCGCGGGCGTGCTCAGCAGCGGCAACTCCAAGAGACCAGCCACCGCCACCGCCTTGGCCTTCTTGCGCCTCGAGGAAGAGGCACTTGAGCGGCTGCCAGAGGAGCCACCGCTGGAGGTAGAAGCAGAGGCCGCAGCCTTATGCTTGGAGGAGCGCTGCACCAAACCCAGGCATACCCGTCGTATGCAGCATAGATGCGGGGGCTGCGACGGGGGGATGGAGAGGCAGCCACCGGCGCCTGGACGGGCTGGCCACCGAGGAGCTACCCATCTGAGCCGGAGGGGGGGCTCCTGCTCCGCCGGCTCAGATGCAAGCCCCAAGTTGAGGTCGAGAGCCTACACCTGGATAGTCGCGGCCGGCCTGAGCGAGAAACCGAAGGGGGCGCAGGCGAAGGGAAAAGCTGGAGCGTAGGCGGGGAACGGTTGAAGTCGCCGGCCTCCGGCTCACGCGGCGGCTTGCGGCAACTGCAGAACGCCGTTGCGATGTGGGAGGGGAGCGCAGCGTAAGCCCCATGCCTGAGATCTGTGGCCGCCACCGGAGATAAATATCCGATGGGCAGCACCCCAGGTTCTGGACGCGGCACATGGGTCGCAGGCCGCGTGCACACCGGCCGCGACGTGAGGATTTAGTGAGCCCGCATGTGATCATGGCCCGGGAAAAGAGACTCAAAAGGAGGGATGTCACCACCAGCCAGGGATAGCGGAGGCCCAACAGTAGGAAGTAGGCCTGCTGGCACATTGGGCTTGGGCGGGTACTTGGACTCAATGGCCGGCAGCAGCGGCAGCGTGCGGGCACACAGCCCACCATCCACCACCTTGGGCCAGAACTTGAAAAGCAGAGAGCGACAGCTTTCCCGTGCGAGCAACCCCGTGAGGTAATCAAAGCACGGGAAATAGCCATCGTCCATCGCCACCGGGTTCACTTGCACGACGCCAGATGCGGAGCGGCAGTTGCTGAGCTCCAACTGGAAGGAGAAGGTCATCACCTCTGGGTCGAAGGAGACCGTGGCACGCGGCTTGCGCACGCCTACCGCCAAAAGCGATGAGAGTAGGCAATGACGGCCCTCGTCCTCATGCCCGATCTGCGCCGCCGTGGGGAGGGAGAAAACCGCGCCCTTGGTGAGCTTGGGCTTAAAGGAGATCTTCAACATCGCCATGCAGTCCCTAACAGAGGCGAGATGCGGGTGTAGAAAGGCCCTAAAGGCCCTGTCTGCCATGCCGAGGCCATCCGCCGCCTGACCAGGGCCAGACGCAGATGCCCGAGGATGAGCGTGGCCTTGGCGTGGGGGAGCAAGTGAACGAAGATCACCAATCTCAATGTCGATCCGGCCAGCAGGGCGAGGCGGAGCAGATGGAGCACCAAGCAAGCGAGTGACGTCCCAGACCTCATTGAGAACGACGTCGGCGTAGATGCCGGCGCCATCAATGTGGTGGAACGTCAGGTGGTGTGGGATGTGCTGGAGGGCCTCCACCTTGACCAGCACGAAGATGCTCGAAAACTCGCTGCCATGCAGACAGGCATGCTCAACCCTGAAGAGGCTGGCGAAGCCGGCTACGATGGCCGTGATGCCCCGCCTGCTCCAGAGCTCAAGAGGCAGCTTTTCCAGAGAAAGGTTCACCACCTGGCGGAAGGAGAAGGAATAGGCGTTGTCGCCCGCATTATGCGGCAGGATGTGAACCAAGCGGCTTCCAACCTCCAGCGGGCTGGCGCGCACGGCGCGGGCCTGCTCAAACTCCCGCTGGAACACCACAAAGACGGTGCCCACAGCAGAGCCAGTGAAACGGACCGCCGAGATGCCAAGCAGCTGCCGGAAAACACGCCGGAGCCATGGCAGGAACGCAGCTCTAGGAGGGGAGATGTTGACTAAACAAACAAGGGAGTTTTGGTCGGAGACCATGGGATAGTGGACGCCGAGCAAAGTGGGGCGACCAAGCACTACGGGCTCCATGCTGAGGTGGGAAGGAGGGAGGCGAGGGCTGGGAGCTAGGTGTAGAGGAAGCAGGTCAAGCAAGGGGGCGGAGGCAGCGGTGTCGAAACAGGAGACGACCTGGGGTGTGGTATATAAGGCTGCGGGCGAGGACGGGGCAGAGCGCAAGGCACGCAAGGGGCACTGGAAACTAAGGTGACCGATGGCGCGGCAGAGCCAGCAAACAGCCGGATCCCGGCAATCCCGCCTGCGGTGACAGAACGAGAGACACCGGAAACAACGGCGGTGCAGGTCCCTGGGCTTCCCGTATCTAAAAAGCAGATTACGCACCGCACTCGAGGCAGGAGCAGAAGCACCCATGGCAGGATTAGAGACCAAAGCGTCTCTATAGGGAGTGGGGCTGCTCAAGGTCAGAGGAGCCTGCTGGACGCCGTCTTTGTCAGCCGAAACGTTGCCATGCGAACCAGAAATACCAAGTGGGTGATCTTCCGCGGGTTGGCTACAAGGCGGCGGCAGCAGCGAGGTTAAGGAGCTATTGCAGGTAATCAATTGATTATGCTCGGGCGTGCTGATGCATGCAACAAAGAGCTCAGCAGGAAGACCAGCGCTGCCTCCCCCAAAAACCTGGGCATGTGAAGGGTAAGCAATCAAGTGACTGCTACCGTGATGCCTAGGCGCGGAGCCAGGGCGGGGCCCAAGCAGAGACGGCAGCAAAGGGTTGGTGAGCCAAGCATCATGGCGCGAACAGGACGCAAGCTCATCGCGTGCATGGCAAGCGGACGAGCAGAAGGGGCCAAGCTGGAAAGCGACATCCTCACAGAAATGATGCCAGACCTCCAGCAATCACGGAGAACGATCTCTTTGGCAATGCACTCATGTGCAACATGGAAAAGAAAAAGACCACGCTGACGACGGCTGACCCAGTAGCCGTTGGCATGGCCCCTGAACCAGCTAACCAGGAGCGAGGCAAAGAACGCAGGGCAGAACGAAGCACCATCGTTGAGAACGGCGGCCAGCACGCCGGTGGGGCAGCAGTGACCCGCCACCGCCTCGACAGTACCGCAGCCATACTTGGCCAGCATGGCATCCTCGAAGTAGAGACCAACCATGGAGCCCAACAAGTAGCAAGCGAAAACCAGCAACCAGCGAAGCTAGATCAGGCTAGGAGCGAGCAAGACATGCATCAAGGAGGGAGAGAGGAAGGCATGCATCAAACCGAAAAGGGGTTGCAGCTCAGACTTACACCAGGAAGAACTTACAGTGGAGATTCGAGGCCAGTCGGCGAGGAGACAAAGCTATAGGCAGTTCGTGAGCTAAACCCTAATGGCGGCGCGGCGGAGCACTCAGCGGGAAGTGGCTGCCGTGGCTAGGAGCAGCGCACGGCAGGAAGGTGGACGCCGTATCCACGTGGAGCACAGCGTATTCTGTGGCCGCCGGCGCCGGATCAGCGGACGGCGGGAGTGCACACGCCTCCTAGCAGCTCAACCCACACGCTCCCTTGCCGATGGGTGGTGAATCCCACAAGTTCTCATCCCAACCATTCTATGATGAACATGTTGAGGCCTTGTTTGATGGAGAGCAAGGAATTCAGCAGGGTCTCTTCAACCACCTCTTGGCAGGGAACCAAAGAAGAAGCACATATAAACCCCACACTGAAGGCCAAAATATAAAGACTTGATAGGCTCGCTCCAGTCCCTTTGATGACTTACTTGAAATGAAGCTAACCGTTCAACACCTTATAAGAATTCACTTGGCAACTCTCCCTCCTAATGCAGATGTATTGACTACAATAATTTTATATTCTTCCAATGAGCATTCTGGTTTAGATGGTATATAGGGTACTAATAGACATAGGAGTATTACACATTGTTAGTCCATGCTTAGCTTAAAGTTAAGGTACCTGCAAAAGTAACTCATCAAGGCTATTGAGTAATGTGACTTTATGGCTTAACCATATAAAATCTCCACAACATTGTAGACCTTCAGTTATTTTCAGGACACATGCATATCAATGGAAGAATTTGGACATGGTCGTATAGCAAAGAACCGAAAACCTTTGCTCCAAAGAGATCGTGTGAGCTTCACATAGGTTTATGCACATCTGAAAAGTGAGACTGAAATGGTTTTCTTTTATGTTAGTCAGATTTTGTCCTTTCTAAACATATAGGTACCGTGGTCGGCTTTGTATGATATATGAAACAGCTGAAGAAGTATGTAAAATCATAGAAGGAACAAAGCCAAACATATATGATTTTGGAGTTCAACTTGATAAACATGCAAAATTTCTATGACTATAGTAAAAGTACTGTTTAATCAAGTTAATAGTGACTAATGTTTAGTGACATATAGAATGTTGAATGCATATATATATATATATATATAAGTGCATGAAAAAATAAAAGAGGAGCATGAAAAAGTTGGTGAAACTGAAATGGTGCATGTAGAATATTCACTTTCCGGTGTTATACCGCCTACATCAGTCCTGATAGTGCACTCAAAGAGAAGAAAATTTGTGCAGGCCGAGCTTCATCCTACACTATCTTGTTCCTATTAAATTAATCTAAAATGCATAACTAATTGAATACAATACCAGCCGTATGGATGAATTAAATAGATTCGACGAGGCTCTATAGGCCTAAGCTTGTGTTTTGCCAACAAACTTACTGCTGCTTAGTTCAGAAACTAACTCTGGACCTATTTTTTTACAGTGGCCTGGGACCTCATGTTTCTTGAATGTGATCATAAGCCACAGGACTACATACTCTCTCTTTTTTCTGAAAAGGAGTATTACCAGGACCTCTGCATCAAAATGATGCATGCAACCATTTTTATTAATTAATCATCAGAGCCTGGCAAAATGAATACAAAGATCAACCCAAAGACACCTTTGAGGCGAATAAAGTCGCTACACTTACAAGTATAAAAATGTACCCTGACCCCATCACAAACACCATCTAATTCAGTGGCCTCAAGAAGCCGCCCGCCTGGCAAGCTGAGAGTACCAACCGGTCTAGGCGTCCCGCAACGTGCACTGCATGCTCAAGCCCTAGGATCCGCTGGCACCATTTTCCACCATCCCATCTTCATGAGGTATCATTGCATAGATCTTGCTAGTCCTATCTGCCGAGGACTTCACCACGATGCCAAATAGCGCCACCAGCCTGCGCGCATCCACAAACCACTTCCAACGCTGAGACTCCACCTCTACACGCCGTCGAGACGCGTCATCTTCAACACGGTCGATGTAACACCACTCTACCAGTTGGCCCCTCCAGTGAACCTCTGCTCCAAAACAATGGCCCCAAGAGGGAGAATGGCACCACAGCCTCCGTCATCATTCAATCTAGGAGACCCAGATCTAGGGTTTCCTCCGAAACAGATGCCCCCTAGAGGAAGAGGCGCACGCCATCTGTAACTGCGCATGAAACCAAACAGTGCCAACTAGCACATAGTCCTCATGACGACGCCTTCAAGAAGGACACGGTGCCATGAGTGTCATCGCCACCCTAGGATTTTCACCCAAGAAGCAGTGAGGTGGGCAGAGGTAGGGCGGACCCGAACGACGTCTCCAGGAACGAAATCGATGCCCTGGGACATCGTCGCCTCGCGGTCGGCAGGAGCCGACCAGGGAATTATCCCAATCCGGACCCCCACCGCCTGCTCCACCACAACTCGGTGACCGGCTAGCAGCGCGGACATGTCCAGTGAGACAGAGTGCATGTAGCAAGGAATGGAGAAAGCAGTAGATCGGTGACATTGGCCGCCGCGCAGCAAGCCATGACACCAACCCTCCGATGGATCGCCAGCCACCCAATCCGATCCCTGGGAGCCCGCCCGATCGTGCCACCAAACAAGGAGGCCATACTAGGGGTTGTTGGGGAACGTAGCATGCAATTTCAGAAAAAATCCCATGATCACGCAAGATCTATCTAGGAGATGCATAGCAACGAGAGGGGAGAGTATGTCCACGTACCCTCGTGGACCGAAAGTGGAAGCGTTAGTTTAACGTGGTTGATGTAGTCAAACATCTTCTTGATTCAACTGATCAAGTACCAAACGTACGGCACCTCCGAGTTCTGCACACATTCAGCTCGATGGCGTTCCTCGAACTCTTGATCCAGCGAAGTGTCGAGGGAGAGTTTTGTCAGCATGACGGCGTGGTGACGGTGATGGTGAAGTGATCTGCGCAGGGCTTCGCCTAAGCATTATGACAATATGACTGGAGGAGTAAACGGTGGAGGGGGGAACCGCACACAGCTAAGAAAATTGATGTGCTTTAGGGTGCCCCTGCCCCCGTATATAAAGGAGGAGGGGAGGAGGGCGGCTCTAGGGGCGCGCCCAAGTGGGGGGCGACTAGGACTCCTAGTCCTAGTCGGCCCCCTTCCTTTCTTTCGGAGGTGGGAAAGGGAAGGAGAAGGAGAGGGAGAAGGAAAGGGGGGTCGCGCCCCCTTCCCCTTGTCCAATTTGGACTGCCCATGGGGGGGGGGCGCCACCCCTTGTGGGCTTCCCTCTCTCTCCCCTATGGCCCATGTTGGCCCATTACTTCCTCGGGGGGTTCGGGTAACCTCCCGGTACTTCGAAAAATAACCGAAACACTCCGGAACCATTCTGGTGTCCGAATACTATCATTCAATATATCAATCTTTACCTCTCGACTATTTCGAGACTCCTCGTCATGTCCGTGATCTCATTCGGGACTCCTAACAATATTCGGTCACCAAAACACATAACTCATAATACAAATCGTCATTGAATGTTAAGCGTGCAGACCCTACGGGTTCGAGAACTATGTAGACATGATCGAGACACATCTCTGGTCAATAACCAACAGCAGAACCTGGATGCTCATATTGGTTCCTACATCACTACAAAAAATACACTTCCGTGATGATATGTGTTTGTCACAGTAGGTCGCGTTTTCTGTCATGCATGTACATCCATGACGATTTTATGACAGAATCAAGATAGTCATACCTGTGCTGTCGTAGAAGTGTTCCATGACATTACCAAAATTATCATCACAGAAGTGTCCACTTCAATGATAATAAATCGCGCGTCACAGAAGTGCTTTCGTCAAGGGTGACCAACACGTGGCATCCACCGTAACGGAACGTCATTAAGCTATCGGGTCGGATTTTGGATCCGATAACCCGTTAACAGCCCCGACCAATGGGGATTTTCCACATGTAAAATCATCACTGGCTGGAGGAGACACGTGTCAGGTCCGCGTTGGCACAGGTGTCACTCATCCAATGGGCGAGACACGCCTATGATATGTTGACACGTGGACCGGCCCATGAAGTTTAAATGGGCCGGCCCAACTGAAGGCCCACAAGATTTTGCGGACCATAATGGGCCGACCCAGCTAAAGGCCCATGAGATTTTGCGGACCATAATGGGCTGGCCCAGCTAAAGGCCCACAAGATTTTGTGGGCCATAATGGGCCGGCCTAGGTAAAGGCCTGCAAGATTTTTGTGTGTCATAATGGGCCGGCCCAGGTAAAGGCCCACAAGATTCTTGTGGATCATAATGGGCCGGCCCAGCTAAAGGCCCATGAGATTTCGCCGATATTAATGGGTCGGCCCAGCTGTAGGCCCATAAGATTTTGAGGACCCTAGTAGGCCGGCCCATTAACTGGCTGCCATGTTTTGGGCCAAATGTCGGCCCATATTTGATCCGGTCCATTAATGGTCTGCCACGCTCTAGGCCTAATAGTGGCCCATATGAGATCCGGCCCGTTAAAAGCCTACCATGTTCTGGGCCAAATTACGGCCCAGATCAGTCTGGCCCTTTAAGAGGCTTTAGGCTCAATTATGGCCCATATCAGATTCGGCCTGTCAACTGGACACTATGCTTTTGGGCCCACTTGCTAAAGGCCCACTTAGTAATTTAGCCTGATATTAGTTTTGGCCTGTTAAGGGCCCGTTTAACATTTTAGCCCTATATTAATTTCGGCCTGTTAAAAGCCCGTCATATAGTTGGCCTAACTACGGCCCGGTTTGCATCCGGCCTGCTCGCAACCGATATCGGATTGGGCCAAACAAGGACCGAGACAATTTTGGCATGTTAAAAGCCCGTGATTTGATTCGCACAATCATGGGCCGGGGTTCATTTCGGGCTGCTGCCGGCCCGTGAGGTGTTCGGCACATTTCAGGCCCAACCTACATCGTGATTGCATGACAGCCTGATTATGTACCATAATTTTACGGTTTGGCCGGTTTACTGCGAAGACAGGATATATATACAGTAAAATAACTGCAGCATCGTGAATAAGAAAAAACCTAGATTATACAATAAAGAAATTATGGCATATTACATCCACTGGGCATGAAAGTTTGCCACTATGACAATAAAGCACAAGCAGACAACATATTACATACACTAGGCATCAAAGATCGCCACCAGTGCAAATAAACACACCGACAAAATAATATGCAAAACCGACAGCACTTCAATAGAGTTCAAGAAAGGTTAGCCCTGCTGGGGAGCTGCAGCGCAAGCAGCTGAGCAAGATGATGAGACTGCGCTTGTTCAACACTTATATCTTCCTCACTCTAAAAGATAAACAAGCAGACAGATCATAGGTTTTGCACATAAAAGTATCAGTGCTGACAATTCATCACATTTCTTACTAACGAATAAAGTGACACGGTTTAAAATTGCATTAACACAATATGGTATTGTTCAGGTCAAGACATGGCAGGAAATGACATTGTGAAGGACTTGGTAGCTTCACGACACCACTGGATTACAGATCGAGAACTCATAAGTATCAATGGTTAGTGTGCTGTCAATTTATACCATTTCAGATTGGAAAATAAAGAGACGGTTTAAATAATAGTAGAATGATATGACATTGTTCATAGTTAAGACATTACACAATATGACATTGTGTTGTAGTGGGTAGGTTCACCACACCACTGGATTACGGATGAAGAACAGAAGCATACATGCAGTGCAAAAGAAGACCACTTGCTCTGTATAGTTTAATGTACATGGTATGAAGAAGGAACTTGGTTGTACAACTGAAAACTTAAATTGAGAAAGGACAAACTTTTGTTTATGAACTACATAATAAACTTTAAACAAGCAATTTGATGCAAACACCAAAAATAAACAGCTGTTGCAGTCATGCCTAACCAAATATATACAACAAAGCAATTTGACACCCGCTAGCCACCTTATGCAACTAGTGCATGTCAGTCGGTGGAACCAGTCTCACGTAAGAGTACGTGTAAGGTCGGTCCGGGCCGCTTCATCCCACGATGCCACCGAATCAAGATTGGACTAGTAACGGTAAGCATATTGAACAAAATCAACGCCCACAACTACTTTGTGTTCTACTCGTGCATAGAAACTACGCATAGACCTAGCTCATGATGCCACTGTTGGGGAACCTAGCATAAATTCAAAATTTTCCTACGTGTCACCAAGATCTATCTATGGAGTCATCTAGCAATGAGGGAGGAGTAGATCTACATACCCTTGTAGATCGCGTGCGGAAGCGTTCAAGAGAACGGGGTTGATGGAGTCGTACTCGTCGTGATCCAAATCACCGATGATCCTAGCGCCGAACGGACGGCACCTCCGCGTTCAAAACACGTACGGAACGGAGACGTCTCCCACGCCTTGATCCAGCAAGGAGGAGGGAGAGGTTGATGGAGATCCAGCAGCACGACGGCGTGGTGGAAGTAGCGGGATTCCAACAGGGCTTCGCTAAGCGCTGCGGGAGGAGGGAGATGTGTCACGGGAGGGAGAGGGAGGCGCCAGGCCTTGGGTTTGGTTGCTCCTCCTTTTCCCCACTATATATAGGGCCAAGGGAGAGGGGGGGAGGCGCAGCCCTTGCCCCTTCCTCCAAGGAAGGGTGCGGCCAAGGGGGGAGGAGTCCATCCTCCCCAAGGCACCTCGGAGGTGCCTTCCCCCTTTAGGACTCTCCCTTTTTTTCTCTTCTCTTGGCGCATGGGCCTCTTGGGGCTGGTGCCCTTGGCCCATATAGGCCAAGGCGCACCCCCTTCAGCCCATGTGGCCCCCCGGGGCAGGTGGCCCCACCCGATGGGCCCCCGGGACCCTTCCGGTGGTCCCGGTACAATATCGGTGACCCCGAAACTTGTCCTGATGGCCGAAATAGCACTTCCTATATATAATTCTTTACCTCCGGACCATTCCGGAAATCCTCGTGACGTCCGGGATCTCATCCGGGACTCCGAACAACTTTCGGGATACCGCATACTAATATCTCTATAACCCTAGCGTCACCGAACCTTAAGTGTGTAGACCCTACGGGTTCGGGAGACATGCAGACATGACCGAGATGACTCTCCAGTCAATAACCAACAACGGGATCTGGATACCCATGTTGGCTCCCACATGTTCCATGATGATCTCATCGGATGAACCACGATGTCGAGGATTCGATCAATCCCGTATACAATTCCCTTTGTCTATCGGTACGATACTTGCCCGAGATTCGATCGTCGGTATCCCGATACCTTGTTCAATCTCGTTACCGGCAAGTCTCTTTACTCGTTCCATAACACATCATCCCGTGATCAACTCCTTGATCACATTGTGCACATTATGATGATGTCCTACCGAGTGGGCCCAGAGATACCTCTCCGTTTACACGGAGTGACAAATCCCAGTCTCGATTCGTGCCAACCCAACAGACACTTTCGGAGATACCTGCAGTGTACCTTTATAGCCACCCAGTTACGTTGTGACGTTTGGCACACCTAAAGCATTCCTACGGTATCCGGGAGTTGCACAATCTCATGGTCTAAGGAAATGATACTTGACATTAGAAAAGCTTTAGCATACGAACTACACGATCTTGTGCTATGCTTAGGATTGGGTCTTGTCCATCACATCATTCTCCTAATGATGTGATCTCCTTTATCAACGACATCCAATGTCCATGGTCAGGAAACCGTAACCATCTATTGACCAACGAGCTAGTCAACTAGAGGCTTACTAGGGACATGGTGTTGTCTATGTATCCACACATGTATCTGAGTTTCCTATCAATACAATTCTAGCATGGATAATAAACGATTATCATGAACAAGGAAATATAATAATAATCAATTTATTATTGCCTCTAGGGCATATTTCCAACAGTCTCCCACTTGCACTAGAGTCAATAATCTAGTTCACATCGCCATGTGATTAACACTCACAGGTCACATCGCCATGTGACCAACATCCAAAGAGTTTACTAGAGTCAATAATCTAGTTCACATCACTATGTGATTAACACTCAATGTGTTCTGGGTTTGATCATGTTGCTTGTGAGAGAGGTTTTAATCAACGGGTCTGAACCTTTCAGATCCGTGTGCGCTTTACAAATCTCTATGTCATCTCCTAGATGTAGCTACCACGTTCTATTTGGAGCTATTCCAAATAACTGTTCTACTTGGAGCTATTCTAATTGTTGCTCCATTATACGTATCCGGTATCTCTACTCAGAGCTATCCGGATAGGTGTTAAGCTTGCATCGACGTAACCCTTTACGACGAACTCTTTTACCACCTCCATAACCGAGAAACTTCCTTAGTCCACTAGTTACTAAGGATAACTTTGACCGCTGTCCTGTGATCCATTCTTGGATCACTCTTGTACCCCTTGACTGACTCATGGCAAGGCACACTTCAGGTGCGGTACACAGCATAGCATACTGTAGAGCCTACGTCTTAAGCATAGGGGACGACCTTCGTCCTTTCTCTCTATTCTTCTGTGGTCGAGCTTTAAGTCTTAACCTCACACCTTACATCTCAGGCAAGAACTCCTTCTTTGACTGATCCATCTTGAACACCTTCAAGATCATGTCAAGGTATGTGCTCATTTGGAAGTACCATTAAGCGTTTTGATCTATCCTTATAGATCTTGATGCTCAATGTTCAAGTAGCTTAATCCAGGCTTTCCATTGAAAAACACTTTCCAAATAACCCTATATGCTTTCCAGAAATTCTACGTCATTTCTGATCAACAATATGTCAACAACATATATTCATCAGAAATTCTATAGTGCTCCCACTCACTTCTTTGGAAATACAAGTTTCTCATAAACTTGGTATAAACCCAAAATCTTTGATCATCTCATCAAAGCATACATTCCAACTCCGAGATGCTTACTCCAGTCCTTAGAAGGATTTCTGGAGCTTTGCATACTCATTAGCATCTTTCAGGATTGACAAAACCTTCCGGTTGTATCACATACAACCTTTCCTCAAAAACCATCGAGGAAACAATGTTTTGACATCCTATCTGCAAGATTTCATAAATAATGCAGTAATCGCTAATATAACTCCAACAGACTCTTAGCATCGCTACGAGTGAGAAAGTCTCACCGTAGTCAACTCCTTGAACTTGTCGGGAAACTTCTTAATGACAAGTCGAGCTTTCTTAATGGTGAAATTTACCATCATTGTCCGTCTTCCTTTTAAAATCCATCTGTACTCAACAGCCTTACGACCATCGAGCTGTTCTACCAAAGTCTACACTTTGTTTTCATACATGGATCCTCTCTCGGATTCTATGTCCTCGAGCCATTTATCGGAATCCGGGCCCACCATCGCTTCTCCATAGCTCGCAGGTTCATTGTTATCTAGCAACATGACTTCCAAGACAGGATTACGTACCACTCTGAAGTAGTACACATCCTCGTCATCCCACGAGGTTTGGTAGTGACTTGATCTGAAGTTTTATTATCACTATCATAAGCTTCCACTTCAATTGGTGTAGGTGCCACAGGAACAACTCCCTGTGCCCTATCACACACTAGTTGAAGTGACGGTTCAATAACCTCATCAAGTCTCCACCATCCTCCCACTCAATTCTTTCGAGAGAAACTTTTCCTCGAGAAAGGACCCGATTCTAGAAACAATCCCTTATTGTTTTCGGATCTGAGACAGGAGGTATACCCAACTGTTTTGGGTGTCCTATGAAGATGTATTTATCCGCTTTGGGTTCGAGCTTATCAGCCTGAAACTTTTTCACATAAGCGTCGCAGCCCCAAACTTTTAAGAAATGACAGCTTTGGTTTCTCTAAACCATAGTTCGTACGGTGTCATATCATCGGAATTACGTGGTGCCCTATTTAAAGTGAATGTGGTTGTCTCTAATGCCTAGCCCATAAACTATTGTGGTAATTCGATAAGAAACATCATGGTATGCATCATATCCAATAGGGTGCAGTTATGATGTTCGGACACACCATCACACTATGGTGTTCCAGGCTGTATTAGTTGTGAAACAATTTCCACAATGTCTTAATTCTGTGCCAAACTCGTAATTCAGGTATTCATCTCTATGATCATATCATAGATCTTTTATCCTCTTGTCACGACGATCTTTCAACTTCACCCTGAAATTACTTGAACCTTTCAATAATTCAGACTCGTGATTCATCAAGTAAATATACTCAACATCTACTCAAATCATCTGTGAAGTAAGAACATAACGATATCCACTACATGCCTCAGCACTCATTGGATTGCACACATCAAAATGTATTACTTCCAACAAGGTGCTTTCTAGTTCCATTTTACTGAAAACGAGGCTTTCAGTCATCTTGCCCATGTGGTATGATTTGCATGTCTCAAGTGATTCAAAATCAAGTGAGTCCAAACGGTCCATTTGCATGGAGTTTCTTCATGCATATACACCAATAGACATGGTTCGCATGTCTCAAACCTTTCAAAAACGAGTGAGCCCAAAGACCCATCAACATGGAGCTTCTTCATGCGTTTTATACCGATATGACTTACGTGGCAGTGCCACAAGTAGGTGGTACTATCATTACTATCTTTTGGCATGAACATGTGTATCACTACGATCGAGATTCAATAAACCATTCATTTTAGGCGTAAGACCATTGAAGGTATTATTCAAATAAACAGAGTAACGATTATTCTCCTTAAATGAATAACCGTATTGCGATAGGCATAATCCAATCATGTCTATGCTCAACGCAAACACCAAATAACCATTATTTAGGTTTAACACCAATCTCGATGGTAGAGGGAGCGTGCGATGCTTGATCATATCAACATTGGAAACACTTCCAACACATATCATCAGCTCACCTTTAGCTAGTCTCCGTTCATTCCGTAGCTTTTATTTCGAGTTACTAATACTTAGCAACCGAACCGGTATCTAATACCCTGGTGCTACTAGGAGTACTAGTAACGTACACATTAACATAATGTATATCCAATATACTTCTATCGACAGTCTTCTCATCTACCAAGTATCTAGGGTAATTCTGATCCAGTGGCTGTTCCCTTTATTACAGAAGCACTTAGTCTCGGGTTTGGGTTCAACCTTGGGTTTCTTCACTAGAGCAGCAGCTGAATTGCTGTTTCATGAAGTATCCCTTCTTGCCCTTGCCCTTCTTGAAACTAGTGGTTTCACCAACCATCAACAATTGATGCTCCTTCTTGATTTCTACTTTTGTGGTGTCAAACATCGCGAATATCTCAAGGATCATCATATATGTCCCTGATATATTATAGTTCATCACGAAGCTCTAGCAGCTTGGTGGTAATGACTTCGGAGAAACATCACTATCTTATCTGGAAGATCAACTCCCACTTGATTCAAGCGATTGTTGTACTCAGACAATCTGAGCACAAGCACAACGATTGAGCTTTTCTCCTTAGTTTGTAGGCTAAGAAAATCATCGGAGGTCTTATACCTCTTGACGTGGGAACGAGCCTGAAATCCCAATTTCAGCCCTCAAAACATCTCATATGTTTCGCGACGTTTCAAAACCGTCTTCGGTGCCTCAATTCTAAACCGTTTAACTGAACTATCACGTAGTTATCAAAATGTGTATGTCAGATGTTCACAACATCCACAGACGACGTTCGAGGTTCAGCACACTGAGCGGTGCATTAAGGACATAAGCCTTCTATGAAGCAATGAGGACAATCCTCAGTTTACGGACCTAGTCCGCATAATTGCTACTATTAACTTTCAACTAAATTTTCTCTAGGAACATATCTAAACAGTAGAACTGAAGCGCGAGCTACGACATAATTTGCGAAGACCTTTTGACTATGTTCAGGATAAACAAGTTCATCTTATGAACTTCCCACTCAGATAGACATCCCTCCAGTCATCTAAGTGATTACATGATCCGAGTCAACTAGGCCGTGTCCGATCATCACGTGAGACGGACTAGTCAACATCGGTGAACATCTTCATGTTGATCGTATCTTCTATACGACTCATGCTCGACCTTTCGGTCTTCTGTGTTCCAAGGCCATGTCTGTACACATGCTAGGCTTGTCAAGTGAACCTAAGTGTTTGCATGTGTAAATCTGTCTTACACCCGTTGTATGTGAACGTTAGAATCTATACACCCGATCATCACGTGGTGCTTCGAAACTACGAACTGTCGCAACGGTGCACAGTTAGGGGGAACACTTTCTTGAAATTTTAATGAGGGATCATCTTATTTACTACCGTCGTTCTAAGTAAACAAGATGTATAAACATGATAAACATCACATGCAATCAAATAATAGTGACATGATATGGCCAATATCATATAGCTCCTTTGATCTCCATCTTGGGGCTCCATGATCATCTTGTCACCGGCATGACACCATGATCTCCATCATCATGATCTCCATCATCGTGTCTCCATGAAGTTGTCACGTCATCTATTACTTCTACTACTACAACTAACGGTTAGCAATAAAGTAAAGTAATTACATGACGTTTATGTTGACACGCAGGTCATAAATAAATTAAGACAACTCCTATGGCTCCTGCCGGTTGTCATACTCATCGACATGCAAGTCGTGATTCCTATTACAAGAACATGATCAATATCATACATCACATATATCATTCATCACATCCTTTTGGCCATATCACATCACATAGCATACCCTGCAAAAACAAGTTAGACGTCCTCTAATTGTTGTTTGCATGTTTTACGTGGCTGCTATGGGTTTCTAGCAAGAACGTTTCTTACCTACGCAAAAAACACAACGTGATATGCCAATTGCTATTTACCCTTCATAAGGACCCTTTTCATCGAATCCGATCCGACTAAAGTAGGAGAGACAGACACCCGCTAGCCACCTTATGCAACTAGTGCATGTCAGTCGGTGGAACCAGTCTCACGTAAGAGTACGTAAGGTCGGTCCGGGCCGCTTCATCCCACGATGCCGCCGAATCAAGATTGGACTAGTAACGGTAAGCATATTGAACAAAATCAACGCCCACAACTACTTTGTGTTCTACTCGTGCATAGAAACTACGCATAGACCTAGCTCATGATGCCACTGTTGGGGAACGTAGCATAAATTCAAAATTTTCCTACGTGTCACCAAGATCTATCTATGGAGTCATCTAGCAACGAGGGAGGAGTAGATCTACATACCCTTGTAGATCGCGCGCGGAAGCATTCAAGAGAACGGGGTTGATGGAGTCGTACTCGTCGTGATCCAAATCACCGATGATCCTAGCGCCGAACGGACGGCACCTCCGCGTTCAACACACGTACGGAACGGAGACGTCTCCCACACCTTGATCCAGCAAGGAGGAGGGAGAGGTTGATGGAGATCCAGCAGCACGACGGCGTGGTGGAAGTAGCGGGATTCCAACAGGGCTTCGCTAAGCGCTGCGGGAGGAGGAAGATGTGTCACGCGAGGGAGAGGGAGGCGCCAGGCCTTGGGTTTGGTTGCTCCTCCTTTTCCCCACTATATATAGGGCCAAGGGAGAGGGGGGGGGGCACAGCCCTTGCCCCTTCCTCCAAGGAAGGGTGCGGCCAAGGGGGGGAGGAGTCTATCCTCCCCAAGGCACCTCGGAGGTGCCTTCCCCCTTTAGGACTCTCCCTTTTTTTCTCTTCTCTTGGCGCATGGGCCTCTTGGGGCTGGTGCCCTTGGCCCATATAGGCCAAGGCGCACACCCTTCAGCCCATGTGCCCCCCCGGGGCAGGTGGCCCCACCCGGTGGGCCCCCGGGACCCTTCCGGTGGTCCCGGTACAATACCGGTGACCCCGAAACTTGTCCCGATGGCCGAAATAGCACTTCCTATATATAATTCTTTACCTCCGGACCATTCTGGAACTCCTCGTGACGTCCGGAATCTCATCCGGGACTCCGAACAACTTTCGGGTTACCGCATACTAATATCTCTATAACCCTAGCGTCACCGAACCTTAAGTGTGTAGACCCTACGGGTTCGGGAGACATGCAGACATGACCGAGATGACTCTCCGGTCAATAACCAACAGCGGGATCTGGATACCCATGTTGGCTCCCACATGTTCCACGATGATCTCATCGGATGAACCATGATGTCGAGGATTCGATCAATCCCGTATACAATTCCCTTTGTCTATCGGTACGATACTTGCCCGAGATTCAATCGTCGGTATCCCAATACCTTGTTCAATCTCGTTACCGGCAAGTCTCTTTACTCGTTCCGTAACAAATCATCCCGTGATCAACTCCTTGATCACATTGTGCACATTATGATGATGTCCTACCGAGTGGGCCCAGAGATACCTCTCCGTTTACACGGAGTGACAAATCCCAGTCTCGATTCGTGCCAACCCAACAGACACTTTCGGAGATACCTGTAGTGTACCTTTATAGCCACCCAGTTACGTTGTGACATTTGGCACACCCAAAGCATTCCTACGGTATCCGGGAGTTGCACAATCTCATGGTCTAAGGAAATGATACTTGACATTAGAAAAGCTTTAGCATATGAACTACACGATCTTGTGCTATGCTTAGGATTGGGTCTTGTCCATCACATCATTCTCCTAATGATGTGATCCCGTTATCAACGACATCCAATGTCCATGGTCAGGAAACCGTAACCATCTATTGATCAACGAGCTAGTCAACTAGAGGCTTACTAGGGACATGGTGTTGTCTATGTATCCACACATGTATCTGAGTTTCCTATCAATACAATTCTAGCATGGATAATAAACGATTATCATGAACAAGGAAATATAATAATAATCAATTTATTATTGCCTCTAGGGCATATTTCCAACACATTATTGGTGAAGACAGGCTCTATAAAGGCCTTGTCCATGCTGATGGGGGGGATTCAAGAAGTTTACCACAGAATCTTGTTCAAAAGCATTGCCTTTATTCTACATTTTGTTAAGAGTAAATATAGATGTGATAATATACGAAAAAATGGAGAATATTTAAGATAATATGAAGAGTGATGCTACATAACCAAATAGCTATAAATGTAAGTGCAGCGATACAGGCAAAAGGTACAACCAATAGCAATGCACAGCTAAACTTCTTCAGTACCAACCTTATAGTAAGTGTAAATATATATCTGATATGTAGAAAATGGAGGGCAAAGGAAAATAAGCTGCAGAGTGATGGTACATGAACAACTACCTATCATTATAAGTACACTGATAAAGGACAGCATGTACTTACAAGAACAATGCAGAGCTAAAAAACATTGGCATTGGATATATTCTACACTAATGTAACCATTCATACAGATCAGATAATCTGGAGCGAAAATTGATAAGCAAGCTATCATGCATACTGCTGTCACATAATGAACCAGGTATGTATGCAAGTACAGTGATACAGGACAACAGGTACTAACAAGAGCAAAGCAGTGGGCAGCATATTTGCGATATCATGTCGTTCTTGTCAAATCGGAATTCTTGTTCGAGCAGATTTCCTGCAAAAAAAATCCGTAAGGCACATATGGAAAAGTAGAAGTTCAAATTGTCATGTGATTTCATAGACAGTACCTCATCCTGGGAACGAGACCAGTGCATAACAAGGTTTTTCCATTCAATGTCTTCTAAATTTAGCACATGAGACTTCACCGGAAATTCATTTATAGGCTTACCATCAAAGTGTGATTTCCTAAGGTAACACCGATACTGCTGCAATGCTTCCTTGAAAAGCACAAGCAAGCTTTGCTCGTCATGACTATCCAGATTGACCCTCGCCTAGTTACAACAATGTAATGTAAATCATTGATGTGTTCAATCAGCAGAAAACAGGAAAATAATAACCATGAATAATAGCACTAACACGTAAGTTGGACAGGAAGATGTGAAAATGGTGTTTATCTTCACAATAATCTTCCCATGATGGGAATATATGCACGTAGTCCCTAACAACATTGAAAGCATTGTCTTTTAAACCGGTAATAAATGGAATGGGGTTCCAATCTGCAGAATTGGCCGTCTCTGCAATTGGGATAGGTCTTCGGCCGGTGGACTTGCTGTACTTTTTACTGGAGTGGGATTTTTCTATGGTACTGCTGGTGCTATGGCAAATGAAATTGGTATACCTTTTGTTGGAGTGCAGGTCCTGTGTGGTGGGGCTAGTGGTGTGGCCAGTGAAGTATGGGTACTGTCTGCTGGAGTCGGTCCTATGTTTTGTGTCACTGGTTGTACAACCAATATAAGTGGGGTGCTATCTGATTTCTCCGGCACCACCACGTTTTTCAAGGACTTTGCTAGTGCTCCTTCAGGTTCGGCAATCACCCTCTTCCTTTTTGATGTCTGATGCACAAGAACAACATTTGAGTGGAAAAACATGGTATGATGACAGATGGAATATGTATTGATAATGGATGGGCATGGCATCTCGACATATATGATGAGTAAACTAAGCAGATGGTGGTGAACAAAGTAGAAGAAATGCAAGACAACATATGCAAGATACCCGCAATCAATAAAACATTGCCAAATTAGAACAGGCACCTTGATGGGTGAACAGGACAGGCCATCTGCCTTTGACTCCTCGAGGTTAGAATAGTCATTAGGATTATATTCTGAACAAGAATCAATAGGTGGGGAGCGTATGAGTTTCATTGCATCCAGAATGGCACTCAATGCCTTGGTGCCAATTTTGTAAGTCATTGCAGTGTTTAGCTTCAAGAGTGAACTACTGCTAGTGCGACACAAAGCAGCTACACAGATCATAGTGTAGATATAACGGGAAAACCTTAAGCATCAGAGTAAAATCAGCAAATTTGAACTTGCTGGAATATATGTGCTAGTATTGCCGGTACGGCTAGAAAGGCTTCGGATACCAGCTATCTTCAAGTGAAGGTGCGGTACTGTTAATATCAGTGTAACTCTCAAAGGCGACAAAGCTCCCCGCATTTCCTTGCTATTCTTATAGGATTCAAGTGGGCAGGCCACTACAAATCCTATTCCTATGTTTACAAGATCCTACGAATCAAAGAGGCTCAAAGTGTCCATCACAACCGATCGTATAGACCTCTACACTGCAAATGTCCCTGCTCATCTTCAGTACAAGGAACATACTGTACTACTATCATACTCCCTCCATTCCAAAATATAAGTCTTGGTAGAGATTTCCACTATGGATCACATACAGATGTATCCAGATACATTTTAGAGTGTAGATTCACTCAGTTTGCTCCATATGTAGTCCATGGTGGAATCTATACAAAGACTTGTATTTAGGAACGGAGAGAGTATATATTAAAGAAGAACGGAAGAGGAACATGGTAAAGAAGAGCAAGCAGATTTTGGATAATAAAATGTTGGTTGCGCAGTGCCCACACATGATGAACCAGAGCGCATTAATAATGCAACTCCCAGCTGTCTCTCGACCATTTTAGGCGGTTGGATGAAGATCCTACGTCTCCTAACCCTTCTTCTTCCTCGTCTCTGATTATTCCCATACAAAACACCGCACGGGCCGCCGGCCGGACCACCCCCCCACCCCCTGTGTTCCTCCGCCACCCCCCCCCCCCCCCGTGTCGAGTTTTCTTCATTCGGCGAGGCCCCACAACCACCCGAGCCCCTTCGATCACACCGGCGAACTCTGGCGAGCTCTGAAAAATCGACTGACCCAATTTTGAAATTTAGTCTACTATGATTTAACTAGTGTGGAATATAAAAGGGGAAAACCATAAGCATTGGGAGTATAGTGTTGAGCGTGACATGGCGGATCTGAAGGTGCAAACCGGACAAAGGCAACTTCGCAACCAAGACAAGAAATCAGAGTAAAGCAGTGGCGATCTATTTTCTTGTTGCGATAAATATGTTGAGCAGATACGAAAGAGTACCGCCTCTGGTGCGGCGCCGTGTACGCATCTGCTGAGAATTTGACGGTCCTGCGGTAGCGATGGCTGTCGGCAGCGTGGAAGCAGATCTAGGAGGGTAGACGGTGGCGGCGGGGCACGGTGGACGAGACGGTCACAGGAGCGGCGCCGGCAAGGTGGACGACAGCGGGGATGAAGTGAGAGGACGGGATGCAAGGATCCCGGTCCGAAGCCATGGATGAGAGAGGTCGATCTCTTGTAATGGACGGCGGTGTCGGGGTATCAGCTCCAGCATGGTGGAGGAGGACGGCAGTGGATGGGGTGGCGGACGGCAGCGGACGGAGGAGGGTGGGGTGGAGAGGGTGTTTTGGCGCCCACGGAGTACGAATGGGGAAAAGGGAGGTAGAGAGGAAGGGGGAACCATGTATTCAGGGCGTGCTTGTCTCAAATGCGAGGAAATTTACAAACTTAGTCCCTGTTTCAAATTTCTACTACATCACAACAACATTAGTCGGTTGGGGATAGGATGGTAATCTCGCATACACCGAATATTTGCCGACGAGAGTTTGTTTTTGGCGCCCACCGTGTATGAATATGAATCGGGGAGGGAGTCGATTTTGGCTGAGGACACACTGTGTTTTGGCGCCCACCATGTATGAATCCGGGTGAGAGGCGGTTACGTCACATTTGGATGAAATTACAAACCTACCCCTATCGAAACCTATAGAAATCCAGCAGATAGGCTTTGCGTGGCAGGGATAGGCAGTAGTGATTTCCATCTCGCAGATTTTGGTTTCGGGCGATTACTGCGACTTTTCCTGCTTCATTCAAATTTTTCAGAGTGCACGTTTACCATGCCAACTCAATTCGAATCCCGTTTGTATTCTATTTTTTTTCGGGCGGGATCCATTTTCAATTGGAATTACATTCTATATACATCATTTTTTTATATATACTTTCAAAAGCACAACACCATTTATACATAAATATGGTTTACAAATGGCATGATCTCAGATTCATAAGGTTGTATCCATCAATTTGGATTTTCAAATATTTTAAACCACTTTATGTTGAAATCCAATGTATGCATTCCTCGCTAACTGTCTCCAATTAATGTGTGTTTCATGCAGGGTTTTTTTTACTTCTCAAACATGTATAATGTGTTTCACACACGCAACATATAGTGTAATCCCGTTTAGACATTAATTGCATATAAACCATGCATTGTTTGTAATTGAAGAATCTATGGATCACCAATATTGATAAACTATATAACATTACATGTGTGCCCAAATTCAAATGAATATGCATGTTTGATACACCAATTTGCGTTATGATATTATCGATGTCGTGATCTCCAGTTTAAATATTTGAATCCCCTTTAATCCAGATATTCGTCATATAGGTATCACTCATGCTTATATAGGACTATCTCTCTGGACCTATACGCATTCATCGTCTCTCAGGAATCTCTCGTGCTACCTGTATGTCGACAATGATCTTTTATCTTCGTAACACACTGACGGTACTCTCTCCCTCGACCTTCATCATTCTATCTCTCTCTAAGTATATGTCGCTCCCTGCTATGTGTCTCTAACTATGATTCTCCATGTGGAATCTCTTTCTCTCACACAAACACAAAACTTTGTCTCCCGGAGTCTCATTTCTCTCTACTATTCCCATGTGTGCCACTCGCACACCCCTCATACAGAGATGTCTTTCGCTCCTTAGATATGAGAACCTATGACTCTTCCTCTTCAATATCTCTTTCTCACACACAAACACAAACTCTGTCTCCCAGGGTCTCATATTTCTCCATTGTTCTCTTGTATGTCTCTCACACACACCCTCTCTCCCTAGAGTTATGCTGCGTTCCCTCGTATGTCTCTCTAGCTATCACTCTCGTTGTGAAATATCTTTCTCTCTCGCAGACACAAAACTCCGTCTCTCTGGATCTCATTTCTCTCTGATATCTGTTTGTATGTGACTCACATGCACCCTCTCTCTATCTCTCTCACACCCACACACATAACCCAGCCTTCTGATCCACTCGACTCCTATCTCTAACGCACACTAGCTAGCATCTTTATCTTTCTATTTATCTGTTTCTCCATCAACCTTCTTTCTCGCCCTCACTCTTGATTCCTATCACGCACACTACATATGTTTCTCTCTACATGCAGTCAAGTGCCCTCTCACACACATATATAACTTCACCCTTTGAACCACCCGACAGTCATCTCCAACACCCAAACTAGCGGATGTCCCTCTATCTAGCATCTCCATCTCTGTATCTATCTGTAGTTTCTCCGTCAACATTTCTTTCTCGCATGGAGTCTTGCTTCCTATCACCCACACTATATATGTCTCTCCATACATATGCATTTATAGGTTGGTCTATTTTGCACAATCGTTGCGTCTCACTCCCTCTGCTCACCATAGATGCATGCTCCAGCCCACGCCACTATCTCTTAAAGACAAAAACACATGCTCAATTGTCGGGCCTTCTTCCCCGCATTCTCACATGCATGCATATTGTCATACCGATCCGTCTCTCCCATGTTGTTGATCTTATGACTTATGTCTTCTTTCTTTTATCTCGATCATGCACGCGCGCACACACACACATCCCACGTATACATGTATACCTCTCACACATGCACGTTCAAGGTCTCTATGTCTACATACGTAGTTAATTACCCTCAATCCTAATGCCACATCAAATCTTTCTCCTCTTTTGTGCACATAACTTCCGCCTGGATGGGTAAAACACACACTCACACTTAACAATCTCCTTCTAGCTACCCCCCCCCCCGCCGCCTCTCACTCTTCCCCAATATCCCCGAAACTAATAAGACCATCCCTTTGTTTAATTCCCGCCTACATGCACCATAGATATATAGTAGTCTTCCTCGGTGTCTCTCGAATAAACACGTTCTCTCTATGTCGACTCCTCTGACGCGCACACACCTTCTCTTCCCTCTCTACGGGCATTTTCTCTCCCGCACCCCATCGTTGGTGGCCTCCACCATACACATCACCTCTCTATGATGAAGCCATGCACACTTAAATTACATCCGCCACAGAGGACCCCGCGACACACACACACACACACGCACGCACCCCCCCACACACACTAAGACTCCATCTCTCTCTCTCTCTCACACACACACGCACGCATGCACGCACCCCCATACACACACTAAGACTCCATCTCTCTCTCTCTCACACACACAAACTAAGACTCCATCTCTCTCTCACACACATGCACACACGCACACACACACTAAGACTCCATCTCACACACACATGCTCTAGGCGGAGCATTTGTTCCTACCACCCTTCATCCAACCTTACCCGTATGATAAACAATCACCTTTATTTACTTGCATAACATGGAAAAATTCCACTTTACTTTAGTAGTCAGCAAACTTATCATATGTACCCTTATAAAAAACGAGTTGGCGGTGATGGTGTGCCTTCCATCTTGTAATACAGACCGTATGATCTATATCTGAGGATAGAAAGCAAACTATGATAATTTTACAAAAGATACCCGCACCTCTCTCCACATCATTATCTCCCGCAACCTCATTGCTCAGCAATTAAAAAAGGAATAAGTCTCTAGAACAATCTAGCATGCATGGTGGCCGCTGTCGCCTGCCGGCGCCGTCCATCCCCATGCCTCCGCCCATTCCGACCACCAGTCACCACCACGCTCCACTCCTCCTCGCCTTATCTCTCATCTTTCATTTTTTTGATGACATTCTCGAGATACCAGTTTTCCGATAAAATTCTCGAGATATAATTAGTTTTTACACATGGGATTACTCCTGCATGGGTCAATCACAACCGGTGTTTTGTAAAAACAATGCATATTGATGTTCCCTGCAATGCACGAGAATCTTCCTTGTAATTATATAACGCAAATCACGATCAGGAAGTGACATTTTTTTGACACAACCACGTTAACATGGCCACGTAAATCACTAGCTAAAGTAAATACCATTATACTTATATCCCGATGCAAAAGGTTGAGTACATGTCCGAAGAGTAGAGTCACACACACGCACTCTGTCTCTCAGAATCTCTCTCACACACTCCAGTTACGTGACGCCCACTTAAGCAGACACGTATGTTACAATTTGTGCACCCGCGGGTACACGTGATGTTGCACATTTTTTAAGCCGGAAGGCGAACCCAAACAGTAGCTGCATTCATTCCCCTCCCGCCGCCTCTTCTCTGGTCACCGTCGCCCGGTAGCCATGGGCCGGCCGAAGTAACAACATACGCCATACTCCCGCCGGAGTGGCGCTTTAATATGGAAATTTTAGTGGCCATGCATGCATCTTTTTGTGCTAGCACTCCTATATAAGGTTTGACCGGTCGCTTCCTGCGGACGTGCGCGGGCGGTGGAAGAGGAAGGAGAAGGGAAGCGGGCTGTGGAGTAACGTTTTTACCACAATTTCTTAGGAAACTGAGTGCAATAATTGAGTAGTTTTGCAAACTACCAGTACTACACCTAAAATAGTTCAAAACCTATACTCCCTTGCCAGCGCGCGCTTCTCGCGTGAAACGGTCAGCGTCACCCTAGAGCGTCAGTGCCGCATTAATGCCCAGCCAGAGCGGAGGCAACCTCTCACTGGCGTCGGCTTTGAAGTGGTGCGACGGCCGAGAGAGCGCCGCTTCCCGGTGCACGCGACTACTCCACGTCGAGACTGGCCATAGGCCCTGTTTGGATCCATGGGTTAGAGTTAGTTTGAGCTAGTTTGGGCTCAAATAGCCCAAAAGTATCCAAGCATGAGGGTTTAAATTGGAGCAAGTTGCACCGAACCCACCAAAAAAAAACTATCCCACCCAAGAGGTGCTAACTGGAGATAGTTCTCATTGGGATCACTGAAAAATCACTTTTCTCTCTCCATGAAGTGCATTTATTGTCAATCTAACCCTGTCACCCAAACACCTCTTTGGCTACAGTTAGTTCAGGGTTAGTCATGAATTAGTCTAACCTCTAGCAAAGTTAGAGTATCAAACAGGAGCAGTATAGGACATGCAAGTTGCTCAAAGCATACATGCAAATTTGTACATGAAAGGATTTTTTTTCTTTTTGAAAATGGAACGTGAAAGGAATTTTTTTAGAATGCTCTTGGCATGTCGCTAACATGTGATAGTTAACCGACCTCAATAGACGACAGAAACGCCAGCCCGCCGCACTTTGATAGAGACGAGGAGGGAGAAGTGATACAGGTTGCTGGATTACTAGAGATAGGTGTCGCACGGAAGCCAAGAACTATGGTGACAGCATGGGTTAGTCATGTACTAGTATGATGTAACTACACTAGGCTACCGTGTTTCGTACTCTTCTAGTCCACTGTGGAGATGATTGGTTAATTTCATATCGCTGAATAATATTAAATATTATGAGTGCACACGCTCCACCACGAGGTTCCTTGCTCCTTCTCGGTCATCCGAAATCTATGTTCTTCCACTCTATTTTTTTACATGAGCTTTGTTCATCCTTTTGCCAACACGCGAGACATCTATCATCAAGGTGCACATGTTATGCAAGGATCGTTCCATCTATATGAAGAACATGTGGGACTGGAACTACGAGACGAACATGTACCCAGGAGTGGACGTACGAACCTGAGTAATGTAGAGCAGTAAGTGAAGTAGAAAGGCACAAATGGTATGAACATGCGTGGCATATAGGGTGTGTTTGGTTGCGTTCTCGTCTCATCATAGTTGTTCCCTCTTCAAGCATGCTCAACTCAACACCCCTCTTCATGCATGCTTCTAGTGTATTTGTGCTAAACTAGCATGGACTCATGCACCCTCCATACACTCTACCAAACACCCAAAAGTAGGTCGAGAAGGGAACTCTTGGGCAGCATTTGTCTCTTACTATGTACTACCACTAAACGTTGTACGTGCAATGCACGGTGATGTTATGGAGTACGTGCCTAAGTACTCTACTACTACTATGTTAGTTGGAGGCACATATTAACTTTTATATTTGTTTACGTGTATGCCCTGAGACCTTCCAACTAGACGTGTCTTTCTCTCCAGGTCGCACTTTGTATCGTTCATACCACTAAGTACTACTACGTGTGGTCTCCGAACCAGAAGTGGAAGAAGTGGAGATGCTCTACCACGCTGTTTTTTTACGCTAGGCTCTACCACGCTATTCATGTCCCACTCCTTCCGCTGACGTGTGGGACATCCAGCACGTGTCGTGTTTGGCACCCTTCGTCGTAAGAGTTGAAACGCTAGCATTCATCAGAAATAAAAAATAATTATAAATCGGCATTGATACTATTTTTTTTTGCGAACCAATCAGCAGTGATACTATACCACGCGGTTTCCTTGCTCCTCGATATCGGAAAGAATACTTCCGTTCGCCAACATGTGGGACGTCGACCATCCTGGTCCACTTGCCATGCACGCAGAACTCCAAGGGAGAGTCACCCAGGTCGTCGCGCCATAGTAACAATGACTAATGAGACGTCAAATCACAGGCCCACTTCCCACTTTGAAGTTGCTCTGACGAAGGAACCATCATGACTTCGTTGAATTCCGCTTCTTGAAGAAAACTACTGTACCAGCAGTACTGCAAGCTACAGTAGTTACTCCAACAGAGGCCTCCTTTCGTTCATAGGATAGGAATATGAAAATCATAGGAAGTGAGATGACATGCATCTAAATTTCTATAGAGAAAGAGATGCCATTTGATGCTTAGGATAGGAATTTTTCCATTTAGTCTAGGCTAATGTACTGGTAATTTGCTCTAAAAACTACAGTAGTAACTAGTAGTATTGGTACATGCTCGTACTCAGACACAGACACACACACTAACTACTAGTACTACTACTTCTCACATGCTGGCCAGACGCGTCGTTCTCCTTCCCGGCTTTGTCGGCGACACCCCACCGTGCTTGGATCTCCGTCGACCTCTCCGGAGCAGCGCGTGCGTCCTTTTATTTCTTGTGGAGGCGGTCCTCTCTTTTCTTGAGTGCTTTCTAACTTTTCCGCTCCCTCTGTGCGGCTTTGGCCACCTCTTGCTCTACCGCCCATTCGGCCTTGGCATCTTCAAATTCCTCCCACATAGTTGTGAGGTCGCGAGCGGCGATGAACTCGGCACGACGGGATGCCATCGCTTCCCTACCATTTTGTGTGCGGTCGTGGGCGGCGAGGAACTCGGCGCGGCGGGATGCCATCGCTGCCTTACCGGTTAGTGTGCAGCACGGTGGCATGAACGACGCTTGGTGAGAGCTCTGGGGTGGAGTGGCCGGACAATCGTATAGTGCATTGGTTTGTCAAGAGCTCAAGGACAGAAGACGAAGCAAATTTGGATTCCCCTTTAATCCTGGTCATTTATTACCGAGTAAAATGCATTGGCGGTCATCAAACTCGTCATGATAGCTCATTTTGATCATTGTATACGAGATATGGTGATTATACGGTCACTGGCTCAGCGTATAGCTCCGTATTTGCCTGGTTGACCAGTCAAACAGTCCGCATGCGCCTCATCAGCTCATGTTCTTTATCTATCTACGCGGGCCTACCTGTCAATGGAGAAAGAAATACTGTAAAAACCAAAATTATGCGTATGTGGGGAATCAAACCACGGACTCGTCGCTGCAACGCACCCTCGTCAGCCAAATGAAAATGAAATACTTCGCATCAGACACTCACGCTCACGCTGTCAAAGCATGATAATGCATGCACGTCGCCCTCTAAATCAAAGTCCTACTCATGGCGCAACGCAAACGGCAAGCCCATCACCTGCGCGGCCCGGCAGTGCCTGACATTACTGCTTAGACGTTTGATGGAGGCCTACGCGAATGCCGAGCATGTATTCACCTGGCTCAACACCAACGGTCATACTCGGACCGCCTTGCTCATGTATATCGTCCATCACAATGACAATCTATAAAACGGCCTAAGCTAGAGAGGGTACTATGGTAGTATGGTACGGAGTATGTACTATCGTGAACGACCGATCTTAGTGCCACTGCACACCAAAACCCCTTGCATTGCTAGCACGCGCTTCCCGCCTGAAACGGTCACCGTCTCTCCAGAATGTCAATGTCGCATTCACCGGACTTAACTGCAGGTGCAATTGGTGTGTCACTTACATGCGGGCCAGATGCCCATTGGGCCCACATGTCAGTAACCCAAACGCATCTGCAGTTAAGTCACTGAAGCAGTGTCCGCATTCACGCCCGATGAACCTACTCCGGTGCCAGTTGTCCATCCGTCTGCCGCGGCTCATTGCCATTCGCCCGCTATATTAACTTGAGCCCCAGCTCCCAGCCATAGCCAAAGACCCACACTTATTATCCTCCGGTCCCTTCCTTCTGTCGGCACCACTTCAACCATGGCCTCCTGGCGCTCTGAAGCTCTCTTGGACGTACTGTCGCAGGAGCAGACGAGGGACATCAGTGGCTCCGCTCCGGGCGCGCTCCAAAGCTCTCTTCGACGTACTGTCGCAGGAGCAAACGAAGGAGATCGCTGCCACCCCCTCGGCCGCCCTCCGTCGCCACGACCACGAAGCCGACGCGCGTGTGCGGGCGCAGCCGGCGACGAGGAAGATTAGTACACGGTAGGTCGCTACCACTCTGGTCCCAGGAAGGCCACCGCTACTCCACTCAGTCGATGCCAAGCTTGGTGGGGTAAACATCGGCGGCCGATTAGCCGCTTGACGGCGACGTGGAGGCGGAAATCTTCATAACCTTGTGCTCCGGAGGAGGAGGTTATCAAGGCGGATGAGGAGGAGGCAAAGGCAATGGCCAGCTTTCTCGGGTTCATGGCCGGAAATGTTAGTCGGGCGTCGGTGATCGTTTAGATTAGGTTTACAGTAGGTTTTAGTACGGTTTGTGCGAAATATGTAATGAATTTCGTCCAGTTTGTAGGAAATTTTTTCGAAATGTAATGAATTTCATTCGGTTAATTTGAAATTTGCTTTGTTTGCACAAATTTCGTCCGGTTAGTTCACATAGTTGTCGAAAGGTATGCGGGCAGCATCGGATGGCATCCATCAGTGTCCTCGGACAGATGCTGGTGTAAATTTGTGGGCCAGCGCTGGAGATGCCCTAACTATCATGCCATAATCGCTAACAATCCTCCATTATTTGGCAGGGAACAGTTATCCCTCGATCAAAATCAGATCCGCGGTGTTTCGCACTCCTCCCGCGTAAGAGTGTAAACTCTTGCTTACATAAAAATGGAGCAAGTGGACGGCACTGTAGCACGTCATATCACTCGAACTAGCCCGCCTAACGAACGGGAAAGCACCGCCCTCGTCATTTTGTACTAGATTTCTATCGATCGATCACGCGAAAATGTTATGCTTCGCAAGTTCTAAAGGAAAAGGCGGCACACTTACGACTCGTACGCGTCGCAACCCCGACAGTCCGGCTCGCACGCTGCTCACCAGAGGGGACACGTGTTGTCTTGCAATTTCACTGACATGTGGGACCGTAATTGAATAACCCGTCGATAGCCGAAATCTAATCGCTCGGCGGGCGTCGGCTGAGAAGAGAGAAACGGGGCAGGGAGAAGAGATCGCCCGCCCGCCGCGCACGGACTCCAAGAAATATATGGTGATAATGTGAGGTGGGCCATGCTGGAGTCCGGACCACTTCCGGAGCCCACTCTCACCGCCCTGGCCCCTCAAGACGCCAGTTGCCCGCCGCATGCATGCATAGCAAGTAGTACTCCTTATGTGGAGGAGAGAAAGGCATTGACAAAGTCAAGGAGTGGGCTCTGCAAGAGCCCGTCTCTACACATGCTCCTAGGTATAAAAATATAATTCTAAAAAAGGCATAAAAAACAATTGTGTCTTAAAAAAAGAAAGGTAAAAAACATTTGAGAGGAAATAGATAGAGAGAAAGTGAGAAAAAACTGTAACCTGGGCATTACATGAGGAAGGAGGGAGTGGTGCACATGCCAAGTTCACTGGGCTGCCGTGTTTCACACTCCTCCATCGTAACAGTGGAGACGATAGCTTTCATCAAAAATAAACAATGAATACTCGTTGCTCGTCCTCTATATCGGAAAGAATACTTTCATTCGCCGACATGTGGGACGTCGACCATCCTGGTCCACCTTCCATGCACAAAATTATCCTGGTCTACCCCAGTCGTATCGCAGGCCCAACCTTTCCCACTATAAGTTGTTCGGACGAAGGAACCATCATGACTTCGTTGAATTCCACTTCTTCAAGAAAACATATTGTACAGGCAATACTTCTACCACACGCGAAGACTGGACGGCACTGTACCATGTCATATCACTGAAACCCACTAGGCCAAACTAGTCCGCCTAGGTCCTTTATTTTGGAATGGAGGGAGTACGTCTCTGCACTGCTATGATTTTGTGTTGCACGCTCTCTGTACTTTTGCTACGATTTTCCTACCCTATGAACCAAATGAGGCCTGAATGTATGTCGACTATTGTCTGATCGATCGCCAAGCCTACAATTTTAGGAGCTAGGGATATTGGTCGATCGACGAGGGATAAGTATAAGTGTACCACGAGCTCATCAGCCCCAATGTTTCTCTTCGGTGAGTGTTTTGCAAGTACTATAGCTCGCACATTAGCTAGCCTACTAACACCAAGAATCATCAAACAAGCCCTGCTGATATGATAGATAGTTCAAACTTACATCTAAGCATGACATATATTACATCAAAAGCTGGTGAGGATACATCTGTTTCCATAACTCGGAGAGGGTTCGCATGATTCACTATCAAACAAAAGTAGCAAGATCCGCCCACACAAGACAGTGCACTAGCCCTAAGATGGTTTGATAACACGCATCGTTCTGGTAATTAAACACAAGGCAATGCAAACTACCCTGAAGGATTAGCGCGACCAACTATTTCTTGTCATCGATCTCTCAGGCAATGACCACAGCACGGACAGCGGCATGTGAATCGATTTCTGGGGCGATGTCCACAGGACTGACCGCAACATCGGAATCGATCTCTAGGGCGATGTCCACAGGATGGACAGCAGCATCGGAATCGTTCTCTGTTGTGATGCCAACAGGACGGGCCACGACATCGGAATCATCAAGGACGTCCACCGGCACCTGCATAACCCTAACATATTAGCAAGCACATTGCAAATAATCAAAAACCACAACTATGGTAATAAGCCATTATTTTTTACCTTGTGCAGCTCATCGGGGGATCTCATCCCTCCGGGGGCCATCTCCTCATCCTCGATGGTGGCCATCACCTCGCTAGGGGAATACTGCTTCTCAACGGCGACTATCTCCTCAAACTCGGTCTTGAGCCTCACATAGGTGGCAATCAGAGTTCCTTGGGGTAGGCACGGTGGGGCCCTTGCTGTTCTTCCAACTTCCTTTGAGGAGTTCGTCCGCCAACGTCCTCAACTCTTTGGCCAGTGCTTGTTTCTTGGAGTTCTTCGTCTCCATGGATTGGCCCGCCAACATGGTCAACTCGTTGGTCGGTGCTCGCTTCCTGGAGAATGTTGTCTCCAGTGGGTTGTCCACCGGCAACTCTTTGCCTAGTGCTCCAGGATCCATTAATGAACTGACAAACAAAAAGCAATCGAAAGGAAACCACAATCGCAATGAAAACGGGAAAAGAATAGGATGTGAGAATCGGTCGGTGCTTCACAAAAAGAAGATTCTTGGAATAAAAATATAGAAGCATAACTGATTCGCCCACCTTTCCTTCGTCAGTACAAAAGAAAAATGGCAGAAGTGAGTACCCTGGAGTGAGGTTTTCTTCAAGAAAGGGAAGAAAGGGCTTGAACGAGCGTTCCAGTGAAATGATGGTTGCTTCGTCCAGTCCAACTTGGAGGCCACCTTACCACTGCTGGTAAAGGTGTGGGTTTTGTGATATGACGGGTCATGACGGCCATACCAGGGTTACAGGTGAGTCTCGACTGTAGCACCTCGCTGCGATTTGGTGGATGGCACGCGGGCTCGGATGCTTTGAAATGTCCCGCATGTAGATAGAGTGGCTAGTCATATAGGAGTGCTCAATATTGTGCACCACGACCAAGGCGGAGAGGAAAATGAGAGAACTACATAATTAATGCATGATTTTAATTAGGGTAGTTTCGTAAAGTACGAGATACATTCCTCCAATCGCAAAATGCCTTGGTTCATGAGATTTGAGATTTGAGCCCTATACACCGGAAGGAAGGGAGTACTGCACACGGTGTAGTCTAGTCACTTGTTGAAATCTTTAGAAAGGCAAATACTCCTTTCCGGTTTACAGGGCTATACTACTCCCTCCGTCTAGGTGTGTAAGTCATCTTCTGAAAACCAAATAGTCCCAAAACACTTAGGCGTGGTGCATTAACTTCTACCTTGTTTCTTGTTTCTTAACATATCAACCAATAAGAGATGAGAGGTGCATGCTTTTAATGACTTGCAATGGCTAGTTCATTGCATGCAATGCTATTAATTAGCAAATAAACATTGGTGGCCCCAGGAGGAAACGGTGCTAAGCGCGTGAACCAATGAAGAATGAGTATCAACCAATGGATAATGGAGTTTAATTGTTAAACAATAGCAATTTTGTCTCATTCAAGAGCCTGGATAGTACTTCAAAGTGCAACTATCCCTAGGTGGTTTTGGTAATTCATAACAACATATAGCTCATTGAGCTAATGCTATTCCAAGATGATTATTTCAGGAAAGCTCAATGTTTGGCATGGCATGGATGTGAAAGTGGAACCCTTAAAATGCTAAGGACAAAGGATTGGCTCAAGCTCAAAAGCTCAAAACTCTTCATTTTATAATTTTAGTGATCCAAGATCACATTGAGTCTTTAGGAAAAGCCAATACTATCAAGGAGGGATGAGGTGTTGCTTAATGAGCCTCTTGCTTCATGTGCTTAGTGATATGCTCCAAAACCCTCAACTACTTTCCCATATCCACATATGACCTAAACCCTAAGCCAAACTCGGTCCTACCGATTCTTCCTATCCGGCGCCACCGAGTTTCACTTGTCATTAGCCACTGCCAAACCCTAGCAATTCGGTTCTACCGATAAGGATCTCGGTCTCACCGAGATGGGGTTGCAAACTCTCTGTTTCCCTTTCATAACTTTTCGGTCTCACCGAAAGAGCGAATCGGTCCCACCGAGATTGCAATGTAAACTCAGTGTTTCCCCCTTGTAACTTTTCGGTCTCACCGAGTTCCACTCGGTGTCACCGAAAGAGCAAATCGGTCCCGCCGAGTTTGCCTGACCAACTCTCTGGTTAGCTAATTACCAAATTTGGTCTCACCGAGTTTGTGTAATCGGTCTCACCGAGATTACTTTATGCCCAAACCCTAACCACATCGGTCCTACCGAGTTGCATGTCAGTCCCACCGAAAATCTCTAACGGTCACTAGGTTTACATTTTCGGTCCGACCGAGTTTATTGATTCGGTCCCATCGAGATTGGAAAACTGTGTAACGGTTGGATTTTGTGTGGAGGCTATATATACCCCTCCACCTTCTTCTCATTCGAGGAGAGAGCCATCAGAACACACACACCATTCCAACTCATATGTTCTGAGAGAGAACCACCTACTCATGTGTTGAGACCAAGACATTCCATTCCTACCATATGAATCTTGATCTCTAGCCTTCCCAAGTTGCTTTCCACTCAAATCTTCTTTCCACCAAATCCAAATCCTATGAGAGAGAGTTGAGTGTTGGGGAGACTATCATTTGAAGCACAAGAGCAAGGAGTTCATTACCTACACACCATTTGTTACTTCTTGGAGAGTGGTGTCTCCTAGATTGGCTAGGTGTCACTTGGGAGCCTCCGACAAGATTGTGGAGTTGAACCAAGGAGTTTGTAAGGGCAAGGAGATCGCCTACTTCGTGAAGATCTACCGCTAGTGAGGCAAGTCCTGTGTGGGCGATGGCCATGGTGGGATAGACAAGGTTGCTTCTTCGTGGACCCTTTGTGGGTGGTTGCTTCTTCGTGGACCCTTCGTGGGTGGATCCCTATGTGGACTCGCGCAACCGTTACCCTTGGGTGGAGCCCTGTGTGGACTCGCGCAACCGTTACCCTTCGTGGGTTGAAGTCTCCATCAACATGGATGTAGGATAGCACCACCTATCCGAACCACGGGAAAAACATCCGTGTCTCCAATTGCGTTTGAATTCTCCAAACCCTTCCCTTTACATTCTTGCAAGTTGCATGCTTTACTTTCCGCTGCCTATATACTCTTTGCATGCTTGCTTGAATTATGTGATGATTGCTTGACTTGTCCTAAATTAGCTAAAATCTGCCAAGAACTAAAATTGGGAAAAGGTTAAGCTTTTATTTGGTCAAGTAGTCTAATCACCCCCCTCTAGACATACTTTCGTGGATGTAGGATAGCACCACCTATCCGAACCACGGGAAAAACATCCGTGTCTCCAATTGTGTTTGAATTCTCCAAACCCTTCCCTTTACATTCTTGCAAGTTGCATGCTTTACTTTCCGCTGCCTATATACTCTTTGCATGCTTGCTTGAATTATGTGATGATTGCTTGACTTGTCCTAAATTAGCTAAAATCTGCCAAGAACTAAAATTGGGAAAAGGTTAAGTTTTTATTTGGTCAAGTAGTCTAATCACCCCCCTCTAGACATACTTTCGATCCTACAAGTGGTATCAGAGCTTTGGTCTCCATTTGCTTTGATCTCCATAGCTTTTGGTGGTCATAGCCTTGGTTTCACAACCTAGGAGAGTATGGCGTCTAGCGAGGGAAATTATCACCGTAGAGGTCCTTACTTTGATGGTACTAATTTTGCTAGTTGGAAGCATAAAATGAAAATGCATATTCTTGGACATAACCCCGCCGTTTGGGCTATTGTGTGTGTTGGTTTGCAAGGTGACTTCTTTGATGGGAGAGAACCAAACCGTGAAGCTACCGCGGATGAGTTGAAGATGTTGCAATACAATGCTCAAGCTTGTGATATTCTCTTCAACGGATTGTGCCCCGAAGAATTCAACAAAATCAGCCGCCTTGAGAATGCAAAGGAAATTTGGGACACTTTGATTTATATGCACGAAGGTACCGACTCCGTCAAGGAATCCAAGCTGGATGTACTTCAAAGCCAACTTGACAAGTTCAAGATGAAGGATGGTGAAGGTGTTGCTGAAATGTACTCTAGGCTTGCTCTCATCACAAATGAGATTGCCGGCTTAGGAAGTGAAGAGATGACCGATAAATTCATCATCAAGAAGATTCTAAGAGCCTTGGATGGAAAATATGATACTGTGTGCACATTGATCCAAATGATGCCCAATTACAAAGATCTCAAGCCAACGGAGGTGATTGGAAGAATTGTTGCTCATGAGATGTCACTTAAGGATAAATAGGAACATCACAACAAATCAAGTGGTGCCTATAAAGCCTCATGTGAAGCCCCTACATCATCAAGTGAGAAACAAGACTTCAATGAAGAATTGAGCTTAATGGTGAAGAACTTCAACAAGTTCTACAAGAGTAGAAGCAAAGATAGAAGCTCCAAGTAAAGGTCCTACAATGACAAAAGATCTTCTAGTCGAGAGCGAAACTGCTACAATTGTGGAAGACCCGGACACTATTCCAATGAGTGTACGGCTCCCTACAAGAGAAGAGAAGATTCTCCAAAAAGAAGAAGCAAAGGATCACCACCAAGAGAGAGAAGGAGTAGAGATGATCGTTATGAACGAAGATACTCACGGAGAAGTAAGGATTCGGAAAGGAAGGAAAAATCATCAAGGAGCTACACAAGACGAAGACATCAAGCTCATGTTGGTGAATGGGTATCCGGCTCTGACTCCAACAGCCACTCCGAGAGAAGTTATTACTCCGGCTCCGAAGATACTCAAGATGAAGGTGTTTCCGGTCTAGCACGCGTGTCAACCAACTCCTACGACATATTTGACTCACCAAATGAAGGAATTGGAAGATGCTTCATGGCCAAAGGTCCTAAGGTAACACACCCTGAGTATGTTGATTTCAATAGTGATGAAGATGACTTGTTAGGTGATGATTTGCTTGGTGACAACTCTAGTGATGAATATTATGATGAAAGACCAATTAATCATGCTAATCAAGATAAAACGAATGACAATGATAAGGAGAAAATTGAGGCCCTAACTAAAGAACTAAACACTCTTAAGTTAGCTCATGAAACCATCTTCGAAGATCATCGAGAACTTTTAAGAGCTCATGAGAAGTTACGCTTTGAAAAGCTCAATCTTGAGCAAGAGCATGAGTTCTTAAAGGCAATCAATGATGATCTCCGCAAGAAAAATTCTTCTTACATTGCCAAGCGTTTACTCTTATCCACTTACATGCCTCAAGTCAAGTCTAGTAACAAGAACAAGAAAGATTCTTCCTCTAGTAGTAACAATGATCATGCTAAATCCAATATTGTTGCTTCTAGCAGCTCTCTTGATTCCACTAATGAATCTCTTAGCCAAGTTACACTTGAGTAAGAAAACAGCTTATTGAAGGGAATTATAGAGAAAGGAGTGTACAAAAGCCTTGCCGGGAGTAAGCAATTCAAGGAAATTGTGCGCAAGCAAGGAATGCACCGGAAGAATCAAGGTATTGGTTTTGAACGAAAGTTCAATGCCAATGGAGTTGAGTGGGAAGAAGATCAATACCCCAAGACAAAGTTTGTCCCTCAACAAGAGAAGTATACTTCTTTCAAGGGGACACAAGCTCAAGATGATCTTCCACCACAAGACTACAAGCAAAAAGGCAAGGACAAGCTTCAAGAGGAAATTGATGCATTTGAAGAAGCTCCAAAGACCTTAGTCAAGTGGATTCCCAAGACTACTTCAAGTTCCACTTCATCAAGTACGACTACAACTCCAAGGATTCCCATCAAGATGGTGTGGATCCAAAAGAAGAAGAACTAGAGAGTTCTTGAGGGTGACTCCGCCAACATACTTCACTCTTATCATTTTGGCAAGAACAAGTGCAATCAACTTCCACATCTTGCACTAGTTCAAGGAGTCACAAACCCTCTTGTTGGTAAGACAAGGGACAAGGTAACCTAAAAGTTTTCATGGACATCATCTTTTGTGTGCATCACTCTATGTCTATGGATATCCTTGCTTGTTCCTTGTGGGACTAACCCATGTAGGTATATTGAAAGTGCAATTCACTCAAAATGGATAGCTCCAAGAGATCTACATCAACATTGAGCATCCACATCTTCAATATCTACATGAAGTCATCATCGACAAAACCCAAGGTTAGTTCATCCCTCTTAGGGGGGATATCACATCTAGGGGGAGCTTTACTCTAAGACTTGAGCTAAAGCAACTCTAAAGATGTGAACATATCAGTGCTTTATGTAAAAGTGGTAACCCCACTTGAGCTTAAACGATGAGTATGACCTATGATCAAGTGTTCTCACTTGACTCCTAAGTCAATATACTCATATATAGATGACCTAGTCATCGCAAATTGCTTGATAGATGCTAGAATTGGTTGTGCATGCCTTGGCACATATTTCATCTGCCATCTTATTGTGTGAGCATGCTGGTTGCATAATTTACTCATTCGAGGACATCCACTTGTTGTTTTGATTGTTCGGTTTTATCTTATTTTGCTAAGTGGATGGACAAGAATTCCTAAGAACCTCCTCTAGCTATCTATGCTTTTCTCGTCTCAAACTCTATTCATGCTGCATCACAAAATTTGATCAAGTCAGATTCAAACCACTCTGTGTGAGGAGCGCTCGGAGTCCCCGATTCATCATAGACTTAAACTTCCAAAACCTCTTTATGATTCTCGGTCTGACCAATACTCCACTTTCGGTCCTACCGAGATCATTAAGTTGATCTAGGTTTTCGATCTCGGTGCAACCGATTTGAACATTTCGGTCACACCGAGTTTCAGTAACTGCTTGCAGTTATGAATCTCGGTGCCACCGAGTTGTTCCACTCGGTCACACCGACAGGGTCGGGCTATATATAGTCACGGGCAAAATTTTGGAAATTTCTCCGAACCCCTTCGCCTGCGCGATAGCTTGCTCTGCCCTCGTGGTCTCTGGATCGTCTTCTCGCCGCCAGCAGCCTCCAGTTGCTGGTCTCCGTCGCCGTCAACGGGAATTCTGCCCCGCCGTTGCCGCCGTAGCAAGTCCCCGCCGAACTAGGGTATGGACTTGATCTTTGTGCTATTCCCCAATCTGATTCCTAGCACATTGTGATCATATTGATTCTAGCCACGATTGAAACACTCCTATCCAGTCAAAACGCATAGATTAGGTTTGATTCGAAAATTCTAGGTTTAGGTTTCCGCCGAAACTATCTCGGACCCACCGAGTTGAAAAACTCGGTCCCACCGATTTGGCTTATGCCATTGCACAAGTGAGACTCGGTCTGACCGAGAATTACTTATCGGTGTGACCGATTTTTGAACTCAGTGAAACCCTAGCAGTCTCGGTGCCACCGAATTGTGACTCGGTCCTACCGAGTTCACTAGTTTAGGTTCCAAAACTGCTTCGGTATCACCGAGTTTGAAAATCGGTAGATCCGAGATGATTTCAGTGGGAAACTAAAACTAAGTTTTTGGATCATTCTTTTGCAAAAATCTCTGCATTTTGTCATGCTCATCCACTCTATCTCTTCTATAATCTATTCACAGGGTCAGCAGTCAGTTTGCAGCATGTCTGATCAAAGTGATAGCCAAAATATGCCAGAGCAGCAAGTGGTGATGAGTGAGGGCACTAGTCCCTCAAGTTCTTCTGATGAAGGCAGCAGGAGCACTCCTAGCAATTTGCCAAAGGCTGCCACGAGACAAAGGAAGAAGAAAACTTCAGACTCTGAAGATGAGGACTATGTGGCAGAGGAAGAGGCCACTTCCAAGAGAATTGAGCCAGCTCAAGGCACTAAGCCAGGCCTGAAAATCAAAAGGCCAGCAGGCAGGCAACCAATGTCAAAGGCCAGAATGTCAACTGAGAAGCCCATAGAGCCAGTTGCAGCTGAGGGCAAGAAAAGGAAGGGAAGGGTGAAGAAGACTGTTGCTAGAGTGCTTGGCAAAGCTTCCATCATGGAAGAGGAGGAAGAAGAAGAGGCAGCTGCACCAGCGCCCAAGGCACCCAAGCTAATGGGAGATGCCATAAAATCAGGGGGAGCTGCTTCCAAGGCCAAACCAGCTCCAAAGCCAAAGCCTAAGAGAAATACAAGGAGCATTCCTGCAGTTGAGAAGAACAAGGCCCCAGTGCCTGAGACTGTTGCTGAAGAAGAGGAAGAGAATGTCCTGAGAAAGCTAAAGCCCAAGATCCCAGACCACAACGATGCTCATCCTGTGGCTGAGGATATGAAGCTCAGGAGAGATTTAGGGCTGAGGAAATGGAGAGAAGTAGACCCGTATGCTTCAAGGAGAAGGACTGCCGTGGACTACAGGTTTCACACCAAGGAGCAGCAGGATTTTTATGAGACAGTGCTGCTAGATAAGAAGCCCATTGTCTGCGATATGCGTTGGGTTGATTGGCAATACATTAAGGAAAACAAAGAGCACTATCCCGGAGTGCAAGACAGCTTCATAGCTTGTGGAGTAGCTGACTTTGTTGGGCAGAAGCTCACAAAGTGGAATGAGGAGCTTATCATGCAGTTCTACTCCACAGCTCACTTTTATCCAGATGGGAGGATCACATGGATGTCTGAGGGTACAAGGTACCAATCCACAGTTGCTGAGTGGGCATAGATCTTTAATGCCCCAGAGGAGCAAGATGATGACTTGGATATCTATGCCAAGAAGAAGATGGACCATAACTCCATGTCCAATATGTACAAGGAAATTCCCAATGAAGCTCTTGACACCTTCAAATTTGGGTCGGTGCATTACCTTCTGTCAGGACTGCCTACGATCAATTGGATACTAAGGCACACCTTATTGCCCAAGTCAGGTGATCACAAGATGATCAGAGGCCATGCTATCAACTTGCTACATGTGCTTGATGTGCCTCAGAAGTTCAAGGTGATGAGCCTCATAGTGGAAACTATCAAGAGGACGGCAGCAGATCAGAAGAGGAGCTGCGGATATGCCCCTCAAATTCAGGAGCTCATCAACTCCAAGATGGGCACGGGCATATATCTATTGGACAAGGAACACCTGCCCATCCATCCTGATTTTGAGGACAATCAAGTTGTCATGACTGAGAACGAGCCATCATCTGCCCAAGCATTTGCAAAGAAGGAGAAGGCGAGGAAGGAGAAAGCTGCCAAGATGCCAACTCAAGAGGAGGCATCTGAGTATTTCTTGAAGACTAAACAAGAGCAGCTTGGTTACTTGATTGCATCCACGCTAAGGATTGAGCAAAGTCTGGCCACCCTCACTCAGAATTAGCAGAGCCTAGAGAGAATCATGGAACAGAAGTTCTATGACTTGGATGTCAAAGTAACGGAAGTTCAGTCTGCAGTGGAGCAGCTCCAGGAGGACATGCAGGAGAGGAGAGGCAGGACTACCACTCATGCCTTTTCCAGAGTGCCACGAGGCCCGAGGTCATCTGCCGTGCCAGTTGCTGACACAAGAGCCACCACTTCAGCACCAGCTACAGCCTCAGCTCCAGCATCTACTTCAGCTCCAACTCCAGTGACTACTTCAGCATCTACCGAAGCCTTCGTCCTTGGAGTGATCCGGACTCCACCACCACCAGAAGATCAAGCCTGAGCGTCGATTTAGCACTATGCATTTTCTAGGAACTTTTTGGTAACTTGTTGCCAAAGGGGGAGAAGATGTATAGGTCATAGGCTTCGAGAGAGAGAGTGTTGTTTTTCTCTCTTGCTTTATTTGGTGGTTTTTCAAACTTGTTTGCTTTTGAGTGCTTGAGATACTACGTCATTATTTGTGAGACATTGATGATCATGTTTGATCATAAGCTACACTTAATGCTTGCTTATTGCTATTATCCTATCTATCTTGTGTGATCATTCACTTTTCTTGGTGATGAGTGCATGTATTTCATCTTTATCATTTTGAGCGCTCCACCAAGATGTATGTGACATGGAAGAGTAACCCATGACTCTAACTCTTTGTGCATTTGCAGTCCAAAGCAAATTTTAGATATGCACAAATTTAGGGGGAGCTCTTACTTATCACATACTTCTCAAAGCGACGATATATTTCATGCTTATTATCATTTGTCGAAGCTTTGATCTATATGTTGTCATCAATTACCAAAAAGGGGGAGATTGAAAGTGCAACTATCCCTAGGTGGTTTTGGTAATTCATAACAACATATAGCTCATTGAGCTAATGCTATTCCAAGATGATTATTTCAGGAAAGCTCAAAGTTTGGCATGGCATGGATGTGAAAGTGGAACCCTCAAAATGCTAAGGACAAAGGATTGGCTCAAGCTCAAAAGCTCAAGACTCTTCATTTTATAATTTTAGTGATCCAAGATCACATTGAGTCTTTAGGAAAAGCCAATACTATCAAGGAGGGATGAGGTGTTGCTTAATGAGCCTCTTGCTTCATGTGCTTAGTGATATGCTCCAAAACCCTCAACTACTTTCCCATATCCACATATGACCTAAACCCTAAGCCAAACTCGGTCCTACCGATTCTTCCTATCCGGCGCCACCGAGTTTCACTTGTCATTAGCCACTGCCAAACCCTAGCAATTCGGTTCTACCGATAAGGATCTCGGTCTCACCGAGATGGGGTTGCAAACTCTCTGTTTCCCTTTCATAACTTTTCGGTCTCACCGAAAGAGCGAATCGGTCCCACCGAGATTGCAATGTAAACTCAGTGTTTCCCCCTTGTAACTTTTCGGTCTCACCGAGTTCCACTCGGTGTCACCGAAAGAGCAAATCGGTCCCGCCGAGTTTGCCTGACCAACTCTCTGGTTAGCTAATTACCAAATTTGGTCTCACCGAGTTTGTGTAATCGGTCTCACCGAGATTACTTTATGCCCAAACCCTAACCACATCGGTCCTACCGAGTTGCATGTCAGTCCCACCGAAAATCTCTAACGGTCACTAGGTTTACATTTTCGGTCCGACCGAGTTTATTGATTCGGTCCCATCGAGATTGGAAAACTGTGTAACGGTTGGATTTTGTGTGGAGGCTATATATACCCCTCCACCTTCTTCTCATTCGAGGAGAGAGCCATCAGAACACACACACCATTCCAACTCATATGTTCTGAGAGAGAACCACCTACTCATGTGTTGAGACCAAGACATTCCATTCCTACCATATGAATCTTGATCTCTAGCCTTCCCAAGTTGCTTTCCACTCAAATCTTCTTTCCACCAAATCCAAATCCTATGAGAGAGAGTTGAGTGTTGGGGAGACTATCATTTGAACTATGAGAGAGAGTTGAGTGTTGGGGAGACTATCATTTGAAGCACAAGAGCAAGGAGTTCATTACCTACACACCATTTGTTACTTCTTGGAGAGTGGTGTCTCCTAGATTGGCTAGGTGTCACTTGGGAGCCTCCGACAAGATTGTGGAGTTGAACCAAGGAGTTTGTAAGGGCAAGGAGATCGCCTACTTCGTGAAGATCTACCGCTAGTGAGGCAAGTCCTGTGTGGGCGTTGGCCATGGTGGGATAGAGAAGGTTGCTTCTTCGTGCACCCTTTGTGGGTGGTTGCTTCTTCATGGACCCTTCGTGGGTGGAGCCCTATGTGGACTCGCGCAACCGTTACCCTTCGTGGGTTGAAGTCTCCATCAACGTGGATGTAGGATAGCACCACCTATCCGAACCACGGGAAAAACATCCGTGTCTCCAATTGCGTTTGAATTCTCCAAACCCTTCCCTTTACATTCTTGCAAGTTGCATGCTTTACTTTCCGCTGCCTATATACTCTTTGCATGCTTGCTTGAATATGTGATGATTGCTTGACTTGTCCTAAATTAGCTAAAATCTGCCAAGAACTAAAATTGGGAAAAGGTTAAGTTTTATTTGGTCAAGTAGTCTAATCACCCCCCTCTAGACATACTTTCGATCCTACAGAGTCTAATCACCCCCCTCTAGACATACTTTCGATCCTACAGTACTCCAAGGAACCGCACCACGCGAACGTTCGCAACTGCCACGTTCGGGTTGCGCTTGGCTCTTCGCCTCTTCGAGAAGATGAACAATGATGTTACTCCTAATTCTACAGTATCGAATCCACTGCTGCATGTCCGTCCACCTCGTGCGGGAGGGATAGCGTGTAGCGAAAGGTTCTACTTACTGCTCCTACCTTTGCGTCTATAACAGGTGGGCCCCACAGGTGGTTGGCCCTCCTGTCATGCAGCAAAAGTCAAGTGCAGTTAAGGCACCGGAGCTCAGTCTGCGAGGGAGAGGGCGTTGTAGTAATCAAATTTCTCGGTCTTGTACGAGTTGACGCGACACATCAAAGAACTGCACTCGATATAAGTCTTTTTACACATTTCAAATGGGCTACTTCGTATGTAGGAGTAGACATATTCTGCTTCGTATGTAGTCACTTGTTGCAATCTCTAAAAAGACTTATATTTGGAAACGAAGGGAGTACAACGCATGCATGCATGCCGTGACTTTCCTTTTGATACTTGCATGTGTTGATTTGATGCACCTTGCCAAATTTTGACTATAATTTAACTAACCAAATTTTCATGCATGTCACAAAAAATTACGGGGCTGTTTGGATTGTGACTATGTTTGTCTTATGTTGCCACATTATTTTTCCCACACTTGCCACACTTGCCTAACCTGAGTTGCTCAAATTGTTAGACACACTTTGGCTTGCCTAAGGGAATCTTGCCACAATTTTTTTGTCTATGACATGTGGGGTTCACTGCTAATAAAAAAATTCTTGTCTTAGGTGTGGCTAATAAAAAAGACTTATATTTAGGAACGGAGGGAGTAGAAAATATAAATAATAATCCATGTTGGGGCAACCCATGTTTCCGCTAATTTTAGTCGTGGGCTTGTTCACAATTTTTATGAGGGGTGGTTGTTCATTTAATGGAGGGACTTGTAGTACCAGACTTGAACGATACAAAGTGTGACCTGGCACACCGTAACACCACTTGGAACAAGCGGGTAGCTATCTCAAAAAACAATCAACAAGTAAAAAAACCGCGACCTGGCATGTAGTAGTACACAATTTTAGACGATTATTTTGATGGAGTGAAAAAGGAAAACTACCCCACTACGTATATATAGGCCGGAGCCTCCGCGCTTGCTTGCTAGGGTTGCTCTATTCACACACTCTCATCATCTCCAGATCTAAACAAGATAGGGGTAGTAACACTGTCTTTCTCCCTTCAAAAAACACTGGCTTTCTATCCTCACCGCTGGTTACAGATCCGGACGTATCCCCCTCCGCCGGTGAAGGGGAGGAGGGGCAGCGTTTAGGCCGTCGTCGACAGTGAGGGAGGAGACCCACTGCTGGCCGCACCATTATCTCTGGCTGAGCGTCGGCGCAGGAGGTCCTCCGATCCCTTCGTCATTGCCTGTGGGTGGATCTGGCCTCCCGCCTCCCACCTATCCACATCCCGACGACCTTCAGTTATATCTTCATTCGAAACCGCCTTAGCTCTACTTCCCCAGCTTGCTACGTTGCTGCATGTGCATCATTTTCTACCTCTCAGCCCCTCTCGATCGGATGGTCCAACGTCACATTTTTTCTTCTATTGTTAGAGGTAAAGCTACTTCATGGAGTCGAATCTTGTAGTACTTGGTTCAAACAAGAAATAAAGTGGGGGTGGGGGAATTTAGTATGTACATCGGACTTGGTACAAACAGGAAGGAAAGGGGGTGAAAGTAGTACATACTGGTCATCCAACCGGTCTCTTGCTCGAAAAGGGAAATATAGGGGTAACGCTGTACACAGTGGTACGACCAGGACTAGATTTGCTATCCACACATAGGAGTAGGTGGCTAGAGTGAAAAAAAATGGGACCAACCCAGATATGTTTCTTGGATGTTTGTTTCTCGGGGCAACAAACTATGAATCACCACTTTATGTCCCTATTTATGTACATGGTGCTGGACTGCTGGTGCACCCACTGTTCTTACTAATGTCCCTGGTAAAAATGAAGCCATGCCACTGTTATAAGCCATGACAAGTTTAGCCAAATGTTTTTGCCTGTAATTATTTGAGACTCTTACTGTTTCCTCTGTGCCTTTTTGTGCAAACAGGGATATCCAATTCACCTGGTTGCTGTTGTGACCTTTTGGTGCACTGCACAAAACTCTTCTTAAAAGAAGTGACTTTTGTGATGTTTAACTAGAATGTCAGAATGGAACAGTTGGTTCATTTTGGTGGAACTACACAAAGGGAGATCTGTGTTCCAATCCTCATCATCCATATTTGCGCCATAACCTTCCTTTAGGTAAGAATGGTATTTAATGCATGTGTTCATTTCTATTTTCCGACTGCCATGAGAAAATAATGTTGTTTTTTACTAGTACACTTGTACTCCCTCACTGACAAAACCAATTCTGAATTAGAAGGCCAATCATGTACTTGGTTTCACCAACTGGTGAGGAGAAAGAGAAACAGAGCATGAAGAGGAAGAAGAAGAAGAAGAAGAAGAAACAGTGCCAAGGCGATCTTGCTGAAGCCAGAGGCCTCGGTCGAGGCCATTCAAGGGCTCCAGTAACGACTACCTTACATGTGAGACGATCCTCCAGGGAGCCCTTCCACTTCTGTTGTCTCACTTAATTAATTAGGAGTACTGAAGTACCACTAATTTATTACTGCCTAATTTTCCTGTTGGAGTTAAACAAATCTTTAGTAGGACCCTATGCTGAATCATGTATGTGGGTATGTTTGTCTATGGAGGTGAATCATGTGGTGGAGCAGGGAGGGAATATTATTAGTGTCATGACATAATAGTGCTATTGTTTTGCATGTCAATTTATTGCCATTGGTTCGATGAGGCAATGTTTTGCGTATTGTCCATCATGAATTTGATGCTATTGTTTGAGTAATATGCTAATGTCTTCCTATCCTTTCTCACTAAGCTAATGAAGGTTTCACCTTGTTCCTACTTGTGCAAACAGGAATCATGTTGTGCCAATCATACATTTTAGTGGAACTACACAAGACAATACAATGAACTGTATCCCAGCCAGTGCTTTAACTCTGCTGGAAGTTCTTGATAATCTTTCGATATAATCTCAGCACTGGTAAACAAGAGTGATTTCAACCATACATTTGAAGTGCACAAAAATGTATACTATTGTGTGATTCCAGTGAGTGCTTTATCATCTCTTATGGGACTACATGAATAAGCTTTTTTCTCAGGTTGGTACAGGCCTAAGGCCTTCATCCATATTAGTTTCTTGTCATCTCTATTTGTATCGTGCTACTGTCATGAGAAACTCCTTTATCTTTGCACGTTAAAGTTTTGCAACCTATGATAAATGGCAATGCTATGAGTGTTGAGTTGAGCTAATTGGCACTGATTAAATAAACTAATACCTCTCTTTAAGAAAGACTACTATGTTGCTAACTTTACCCATTAAGATAATGAGGGTGCTTCTATTTGTTAGTGTATGTTTCATCAACTAGTCCCACTGTTACAGTAATCTCACTCTCTCAATATATGTGCCAACAGGGATGCTCGATTTTGGTGGAATTGCACAAAAACTTTGGGTGCTTCATTGCCTCGATAGCTTCCGTCCTTTCCCGTCAGTCGTTAATCTCCGCTTGCTTTCTTCCTTTGCTGTCAGTCTCTTGGCTTATCTCGGCTTCCAGTCAAAGGAAATAGTAATTGATATGCTACCTCACACAGGTTGGTACTGATCTTTACCCTGATTATTGTGCCTGTCATATGTATTGGTAATTTGGTATTGTGCTACTGTTTGCCGATTTCATAAAGGAGTAATTTGGAGCCTGAACTCGCAGGCAAATCATTACATCGGGTGATTTCAGTAGAACTGCACAAAATGATCAGATGGACAGGTACTTATCCTGCTGCTATGTACTCCAAAGTTCACTCAGACAAGCATCGATGTTGACAAGAAGTGCCTATATTCATTCGAGTATCAACCGGTGTCAACCAATTGTCAAACTCCAAGTATTAGGAGAGTGAACGCCAAAAATATTGCTTGGTGCATAGCCCAAAAAAATGCAGTCCAGTCTTGGGTCCCAACTTGTGCCTTTTGGTTATCGGCACATATGGTAGCGAACTATATGGCATGGAGTCTAAAGATTCCAGACAAGTTGGTTGACGCGTATATTCATCTGGCACTTAATCAGTCTGCACGCCAAGGATGCTCCATTTTAGTTGAACTGCACAAAAAATTTGGGTGGTTCATTTTCTCAACCGCCTCCTTTCTCGTCTGCAATGTAGAATTTTGGTGAGATACAAGACCAAGATGAGCCAGTAAACTAGTTGGATGAAAGTAGTGGCCAAGTTGCTCAAACCTCCCTCGGCACGAGGCCACTATTTGAGGATAAACCTACAAGCAAAGTTCAGATTGTCTGTGCTGCCTCTTATGTACTCGAAAGTTTACTCGTAAAAGAACTAATTTTAGCAAGAAGTACCTCCGATTGAACACCATTTACCAGTTTGTACCCAAGGTAATTAAAGTTCGTCCATGGATCATATTGGTTGTGATCTCAATCATTTGGATGCATAAACATACTGAACATGTGTATATCTGAATCTTTTTGTGAATTATGTATGAATATTGTCGTGTGATCTATCAATCATTTGGATGCATAGATATGTTGAGCTTGTGTATATATGAATCTTTTGAGTTGTTGATAGTGAATGTTGGCTATGAATATGAACGTGTCCTGTGAACCTAAGTTTGATATGAATGTTTACCTTTTCTGTTGTATTTGTGTGTGAACTTGTTAGTATGCCTACTGTGGGGTATAAAACGCAGGTCTCTTATAAAAGTAATGTTGGGTCAAATTTATGTTTTCCCTTCTACCACATTATATATACTAGCATAAGGGCCCGTGCATTGCATCGGGAAAAAAATATGGCACACACTTACATTCTATTCTTCTTTATCGGGTCTGTCATTACATGTGCTCCGGTGTAATAACATCATAAATTACCAAACTGCCTTAGGAGTTTTTGTCTCAAGCACCACAGTGAGAATGATTGACAATATGAGCATCACTAGCCTGAAGAAAGTTGTTGCTGTTATGACCGGCATGGCCAAGAGGATATATGATGCACACTGACATCCAACAACAACATTTCTCAGGGTTTCGGTTTTTTTCCTGAACCAGTGCTATATTTGATTATTTGGCACAAAAAGTTGTAATTCTTTCACTCCAACTACGGCCAACATGGCTCGTCATTCTTCCAAAAGATGTCCCTTATGATATTTTTCAGAAAAAAGGAGTGCATTATCTCCTTGCTGTCGTCTAACTGAAGGAAATTGAATGTGAAAATTTAAGTGTATATAGACTGACCCACTCGGAGTGCATACAAAAATATTTTTATCCAAGTCGTCAGTGCCAACACTGTACCTCCAATGTCCATCTGCATCTACACGGCTAGGTCTAATCTTAAGCAAGAATGAAACTACCAAGCAAACTGAGATAACAGCATGTAGCCGACCCCGGGCAGTAGGTGGTCAGGGATCATCAGCAAAGAAACACGAAGTCGGCTGACGACCGCCGAGCATGGCCAGGCCCATCTCGCTCTCGTGGCTGCCTTGGTGGCTCCCGGGCCTCTTTGTGGCTCCTCCACTCCGAGTCCACAGCCCGACCTCGGCATTCCGCCTCCATCCTCCTCTGCCCTCTGTCCCGCGTGCTCCTCCACACCACCCTCTCCAAGCCGACGGATCTGACCTTCCCCTCGCTGGATCCGGTCCACCACGAGCCTCAAGCCACCCTGCCGCCACGCTCGTGTCCATGTCGTCTGTGGTGTAGAGGTGGCCAGCGTGTGGAACAGGCTGCGTCGCAGGCATCTGCGCACTGCGCCTACGCTTCCTCACCCCGGCGAGCGCCGGACTGAACAGCTTCGCGCCGGACTACCGTTTTTTGTACAATTTCCCTTCATTCTCTTTCTATGTTTGTTGATTCAAGAGGCTCGTTGTTGATATGCAATTTTCCAGGTATATAAACTGGTAGACTTTCATGTAAGCAATCGAGGTGGGATTACTCAGATTACATGTGTGAAAATCAGGTAAGGTACAGATACAGAAGCGTGTATGCAGGCTGAAACATGCGTGCAGGCCCAACAAGAGAATGTGGACGTGGACCAATTGGATGGACAAAGTTTTTAGTATCGCCTCACAGCAATTGGACGCACTGTTGATCAAAACTAACGGAAAAAAATTGAAAGCGTAAATTCACGGAAAGAAGCGTATTGTGACGGTGAACCCAAAGAGTCAATCCGTGCTTTATTATTAGGGAAAGATTTATACAATTACTATTATCGTATATTTTATAGAGACTTATATATACATTATAAAAACATCCCACGTGTTATTAACTTATAAAAGTAAATGTTTAACGGAAGTTGGCAAGGAAAATCCTGGTTGATCTTGACTCACGGGCAAGGAAAATCCTGGTGATTGCGTACAAAAGCTTGCGAAGATTTTAAGGACCAATTTAATAATAACGCACTCATTTTTATTTTGAGCAATAACTCGCTAATTTCTTAATTCTATATATAAAAAATGTGCCTCTCCGGTTTATTCTTTGATATTAATTGCTCCTTCTAACATAACATTATATATATAACGAGCCCACTTAATACGTGTATTTCAAGGAAGTGCAAATGGGCTGGGATTTCTTAGAAAATATAAATGGGCCTGATTGACGAGAAATTATTTTTTCACCCAGCCCAGCAAATGGACTGTACATTCTAGAAAACATGGGTTAAATATATACCATATTTTTGCAGGCTGACATGTGGGCCAATAAGTCGAAGCCTACGCAGGGCGTTGTCAAATTGGTCAACAAATGATTATGTCATCCACAGCCATTGGATTTATATCCAACGGCCGGCATGCACCTTCAATCTCTCGTCTTCTTCCTGCAGCGTCGCCGGGACCGCTTGGTCCGGCCTCCGGCGGCTAGCAGCTCTACTTAGCACGCATCACTGCGAAGCGCTACCCCACCGCCGGCCAGGCTATCCCTCCACCCCTCGACACCTCCTGTTATTCTCCACAGACTACAGCCCCACGCCACAACAGAACCAGTTATAACCCTTCTCCTCCTCTCAATCTGCAACTCCACTGCCGCGTTTTCCCATCTCCGAGTCGTTCCCATCCGGGGCCTCGCCGTCGTCCACCGCCTCGCTACGTTCGGTGCAGCGTGGTCAACAAACGAGAGTCATCGGAAGAGGACTGTACGTGGAGAGCCTGGCGGCTGGGACCCACGAGGTCCATGGTTGCACGCAAGGAAAGTTCCTCCTTATTAAGCTGAAAAAAATGTTTCCTCCACCTGACAGCTGGGACCCACCGGCAGTATCTTCGCACGGAAGGAAGTTCCTCCTTATTTTGCAAAAAAAATTATTCATCCCGTTGACAGCTGGGACCTGTCAGATTTGGTGACTGACTTGTGGGCCTACTAAGCAGGCGTGTATGCACGGCTTTGTCAACTTAATCAACAAATGATTCTAGCAGCTGGACCGTTGGATGTTAATCCAACAGCCGTGCTCCTTCTTCAACCTCTGTTCTTGCTCCTGTCTCCTGTGGGCGGCACCGCGGTTGTGCTGCCGCGCACCCGAACCAGTGAAGTTTCCCACTCCTCTCCATCTGCGACTCCACTGCCCCGTCTTCCCCATCTCCGGGTCGTTCCAGTCTGGGTGCGCTCGGCACGGTGTGGTCAACGTGGTCAACAACCGAGAGTCATCGGAACATGACTGTACGTGAGAGGCTGATAGTGGGGACGCACCACGCCCATGGATGCATGCATGCAACGGAACGCGGCGAGGTCTACGTGGTCAAGGAACGACTTCCATCGGAAGTATACTGTACGTGGAGAGTCTCAGCCGGGTCCACGGCCGCAGCAAGTAAGTGCCTCCTTATTACGCGGAAAATAATGATTCCACCAACTGACAGCAGGGACCCACTGGACGGGCCATCGTATTTTGCAAAAAAAACGTTTGCCCCCTGACTGCTGGGACCCACCTGATGGGCCACTTTATTTTGCGAAAAAAATGTTCCCCCCGCTGTCAGCTCGGACCCACCGGAAGTGCCTCCTTATTACGCACAAAAAAAAGAATACTCCCCCGGCTACCTGGGACCCACCTTGGTGGGAGGCTGGCTTGTGGGCCTACTAAGTTGACGGGAACGAAGGGCTTTGTCAACTTAGTCAATATGAACGATTCTGGCTCCAGTGACCGTACGATGTCCATCCAACGGCTGTAGTGCTTCTTCAACCTCTGGTCTTCTTGCTCCAGCCGCCCAAAGCAACGCCGGTCGTGCTGCATGCTCCTGCCTCCCGTGGCCGGCTGTGCTGCCGCAGAGGCCTCACCGCCCCCTACTATTCCCACCGCTGGCCAGGCCCTGCAGCGATGGCAGCCTCACACCACAGCCGAACCAGTGAACCCTCGTACTCCTCTCCGCGTGGCCTTCCACTACCGCGTCTTCCCCGGCTCCGCATCATCCCCTTCCTAGGCCTCGCCGTCGTCCACCGCCGTGATGCTCTCCGCGCGGCGTGGTCAACATGGTCAAGGAACGACTTCCATCGGAAGAGTACTGTAAGTGGAGAGGCTGACAGTTGGGTCCACGGCCACAGCCCAGTTTTTTTGTGATTTGCCAAGTAAGTCGTTTTGTCAGGCCTGTTGGGCTGCAAATCTTTCAAGACGAGGAGAGCTTTCATTTGGCTGGCCGAGAAAATGGCCCATCAGTAATGAGAAATGGGCTGTATATTTTTAAAACACATCAAATCGGCAATTAGTTTCAAATATCTTTTTCCATTTCGAGATTTTAAATTACATTAATTTTTATGCGTGGAGAATTTGTTGGATTTTATATTGATATACATTTATTTTTAAAATTAGTTTGAATGTGAGTCAAAATTTCATGATTAAAAACAGTTCGGACCGCACTGAAATATGCAAAATTTCGTATAATTTTTTAACCGTGGCCATAATATGGGTTGTAATGCTAACAAAAAGGATATGGGCTCCAAAAAAACCTTAAGAATTAGCAAATGGGCTGTAAATTATTAGAAATAATGGCAGATGGGCTGTATGTTGTTTTCCACAGATTTGAGGCTTTCCTAAAAAAAGGTTGACGCACAAGCAGTGACTGTTGGATGTTCATCGAACGGCCGTCGTGCTTCTTCAATCTCTGATCTTCCTGCTCCAGCCGCTCAAACAAGCGCCGGCGAGACTGCCTGCTCCCTCCTCCCCGCGGCCGGCTGTGCTGCCGCGCAGGCCTCACCGCCCCACCGTACTCCCATCGTCGGCCTAGCCATCCCTCAACTCACCCTCACCTGCTGTTATTCTCCGGCGACGGCAGATGAACCAGTAAACCCTCGTACAGTCGTACTCCCCTCCGCGTGGGAAACAACTGTCGAGTCTTCCCTGCCTCCGTATCGTTCCCTTCCTAGGCCTCGCCGTCGTCCACCGCCCTGGTGCTCTTAGCGCGGCCTGGTCAACATGGTCAACGACCAACATGCATCTGAAGTGGACTGTACGTGGAGAGGACGACAGCTGGGTCCACGGCCGCACGCAAGGAAATGCCTCCTTATTACGCGCAAAATAATGATTCCTCCACCTGACATCAGGGACCCACCGAAAGGGCCTCTGTATTTCGCGAAAAAAATGTTACCGTCGCTGACAGCTCGGACCCACCAGCTATATCTTCGCACGTAAGGAAGTGCCTCCTTATTACGCACAAAAAAATGAATACTCCCCCTATTAGCTGGGACCCAGTATAGTGGCAGGCTGACTTGTGGTCCTACTACGTTGACGGGGACGGAGGGCTTTGTCAACTTAGTCAATATGCACGATTCTAGCTCCAGTGACAGTACGATGTCGGTACAACGGCCGTAGTGCTTCTTCAACCTCTGGTCTTCTTGCTCCAGCCGCACAAACCAGCGCCGGTCGTGCATCGTGCTCCTGCCTCCCGTGGCCGGCTACGATGCGGCGGAGGCCTCACCGCCCCCTACTACTCCCACCGCTGGCCAGGCCATCCCTCTACTCACCCACACCCCCTGTTATTCTGCGACGACGGCAGCCTCACACCGCAGCGAACCAGTGAACCCTCGTACTCCTCTACGCGTGGGCATCCACGGCCGCGTCTTCCCCGGCTCCGCGTCGTCCCCTTCCTAGGCCTCGCCGTCGTCCACCGCCCTGGTGCTCTCGGCGCGACGTGGTCAACGTGGTTAAGGAACGGCTTCCATCGGACGTGGACTGTACATGGAGAGGCTGACAGTTGCGTCCACGACCGCAGCAAGGAAGTGTCTCCTTATTACGTGCAAAATAATTATTCCTCCACCTGACAGCGGGGACCCACCGGACGGGCCACCGTATTTCGCGAAAAAAACGTTTGCCCCTGACTGCTGGGACCCACCAGCTACATCTTCGCACGCAAGGAAGTGCGTCTGGGCAAAAAAACGATTCGCCCCCCTGACTGCTGGGACCCACCAGCTACATCTTCGCAGGCAAGGAAGTGCCTGACAGTCGGGACCCAACTGGTCGAAGTGTACGTAGCGTTTTCATTCTGGTCGCGAACGTGTACGTACATATATACTGGTGGATGTAGAGGCGCGCACATGTCATAGTAGAGGCGCATACGTGTCATAGTACAGGTGCGCACGTAGCATGTACATGTACGTACAGCGGCCATGGTGCAAGAAAGAAATTACGGTCACGTATGTGTACATGCGGGCGGGGTCTCGAACGCCTACTCGCGCATACGTACGGCCAGGGCTCGTGTACATGGCTGGGTCGGAACGGAGAAACATCGTCGTCGTCGTGTTCATGGCGAGGCAACGGAATGCGTCGTATTCATGGGGAGGCAACGGAACGTGTGGGAGCCAACCAGCTGGGTCGGAACAGAATACGTGGTCGTGTTCATTGGGAGGGCTTGGACGGAACAGGCGATGGAAACGAGGCCTGGTGTACCGCACAACAGAGGAAACGGACCTCTTACGTTCGGAACGGGGTCCTGTTGATCGGGAGGGGTCTGGCGTACCGCAAAACGGAGGAAACGGACCTCCTACGGTCGAAACGGGGGTCCTGTTGATCAGGAGGGGTGTGGCGTACCGCAAAACGGACGAAACGGACTTGTGTTGGAGCGCTACGATCGAAACGGGGGTCCTGTTCATCGGGAGGGGTGTGGCGTACCGCAAAACGGGCCTCCACGAGATACTGCTCATCTCCACCGTCGACCTCCTCCAGCCTCCACGGGCTACCGTCGACCTCCTCCATCTTCCACGGGCTCCTGTTCATCCAACCTCCACCGCGCGCTACTCCACCGGCCACTGTTCACCCATTCCTCCACGGCCACCCCTCCATCGTCTACTATTCATCCAGCCCTCCACACCACGGGGTCCTGTTCAACCACCCCTCCAATGGCACCCCTCCACCGTCTACTGTTCATTCAGCCCTCCACCACACCATGGGGTCCTGTTCATCCAGAGGCAACGCCACCGCTCACTATTCATCCAACCCCCCCCCCCCCCCCCCCCCCCGTAGCGCTCACTGTTCATCCCAGAGGCAGCATCGATCAGCTTCAGTTAGCAGCAGTAGCGAAGGAATCGCTCGATCGGGTTCAGTTAACATCCATCGATCGATCGCTCGGGTTCAGTAACGCGTAGCCTGCAGTGCAATCGCTCGGGTTCAGTTAGAGCCCAACGCCTCGCTCGGGTTCAGTTAGAGCCAACGCCTCGCACACATGCGCGTACGTGTACGAGAGAAACGCGCATCGCTCGGCCCCCGACCTCCCACCGTAACCGGGCACTTCCCGAAATTTTCCTCCCCCTCGCTTCTACCACGGTTTTTTCCGTCATGGACGGCCCAAAGAATGTCATGCAGCTGCGTCTCCAGCACGCCCAGGACGAAAAGACCATTTTCTGTCATGGTTTTTTGTCATAGAAGTAGGAGCCCACCACATCTATGATGATACTGGGTTTTGTCACAATTATCGTCATAGAAGTGTCATATGTATGACAGAAAAAAAATTCGTTCGGCCCAAAATGTCACGGATGTGTCTTTTTTTTGTAGTGCGTATTCTACGAAGATCTTTATCGATCAAACCGCAATGACAACATACGTCATTCCCTTTGTCATCGGTATGTTACTTGCCCGAGATTCGATCATCGGCATCCTCATACCTAGTTCAATCTCGTTACCGGCAAGTCTCTTTACTCGTTTTCTAATGCATCATCCCGTAACTAACTCATTAGTCACATTGCTTGCAAGTCTTATCATGATGTGCATTACCGAGAGGGCCCAGAGATACCTCTCCGATACTCGAAGTGACAAATCCTAATCTCGATCTATGACAACCCAACAAACACCTTCGGAGACACCTGTAGAGCATCTTTATAATCACCCAATTATGTTGTGACTTTGATAGCACACAAGGTGTTCCTCCGGTATTCAGGGTTTGCATAATCTCATAGTCAATGGAATATGTATAAGTCATGAAGAAAGCAATAGCAATAAAACTTAACGATCATTATGTTAAGCTAACAGATGGGTCTTGTCCATCACATCATTCTCCTAATGATGTTATCTCATTCATCAAATGACAACACATGTCTATGGTCATGAAACTTAACCATTTTTTATCAACGAGCTAGTCAAGTAGAAGCATACTAGGGACACTCTGTTTTATCTATGTATCCACACATGTATCAAGTTTCCAGTTAATACAATTCTAGCATGAATAATAAACACTTATCATGATATAAGGAAATATAAATAACAACTTTATTATTGCCTCTAGGGCATATTTCCTTCATGGGCCGCCGCCCCGGATCCAAGGCCCTCTGCCCCGATCAGGAGTAGCAGCGCCAGCCCTACCGCCATAGCCACCGCTGGGACGTCGGCCGGCAGCCGTGCCGCCATGGTCCAGATCGAGGCCACAACCCCACGAGCCAGGGCGTCCCGCGCCACCCGGTGACCCGCGAGAGGGAGGGTTACCTCCGCCGCCAATGTCATACGCACGGGCTTTGCCCAGCGCCAATCACCGGCGGTGACGGAGGAAATGGAGGGGGGACCGGCGGCTAGGGTTGGGGGCCCTCGCTCGCCCACGCAGGGGCGACGGAGTGGGGGGGGGCTGCATATTCTTAAACAAGATATTGTTAGCGCATAGAGTTTGGAGTAGTTAGAGGTTGTTAGCAGGATATTCTTTTAAACCTCCTTATCTCCTGTAATCTCTCTCTCTCTCCCATGTAACTCTCTCTTGCATGCTAGTCATGATGGTTGTATGCGCCCTACGGGATATGCCCCGGTCCAGTGGCGGATACAGACCCCAGGCCGGGGCGTGAGGCCCAAATGCTTTGTATACTGTAGCGAATATTGTACACGTCTGCTATAGTATACAAAGGCGTCCCGGGGCGGCCCGCTGGGCTGGCTCCGCCCCTGCCCCGACCTATCAATATATACATCATGTGGGCCTCCTTTGGAGGTTGAGATGCTTCACCAAAAGTCACATGGTATACATAGCCCTTCCTCTCCCATCTCATCTAACCTAAATCAACTTCCTCCTTGCCAAATTGCCTCAACTGAGAAGTCTTTCAAGAAATCATGTTTGCCAGATTGAGGCGAATTTAAGGGGTTTTGCACACCTCTTCTAAAACATCTTATGAACTACGTACAACAACATGAATGCATGATTGATCAACAGATGGTCGAGCTCAAATATATTTGCATTTCCATAGCAAAGGTGCCCTAGAATCTTTTAATTCACTATGCTCCCTAATTTTGGAACTCTCTCATACAATTGAGGTGTCCAAGTTTGGATTTTGGGTCATAATTTTGACTGGGTCAATGATTTATCAAGGATCTTTCCCACTATACTCCCTTGGAGCTCTTCTATTCAATTGAGGTGTTCAATTTTGATTTTGGTTCACGATTTTGACCGGCTCGACAATTTCTCAAGGAGCTTCTCATTCATACCTCCAACTTCACTAAGCTCTTTAATTTTGGAGCCGCCCTCATTTAGTTGAGGTCTTCAATTGAGATTGGCCACACGGTTCTGAATGGCTCATCGCCTTGAACTCTATGATGGGCAATCTCTCGATGAGTGGGTCCCCTTAGTAAGCGCCTTGTGTGGTGTGGGGCTTGGTTCCCAAGAAGGAATCACCGCCTACTACACACGTTTAGCACCAACATAAACACGTGGCCAGAAGCACATGTAACTCCCTTGTATACATGTATATTCATTAGAAGATGGCCCCTAATCACTCGGCCAAAAAAACCCGCTCAAACACCACATTAAAAACACTATGTTGTTTCGCCCATAGCTAAACAAACTCGGACGTAAAAATAAAACATGTGTAAACCATGAACATAAGCAATGCAGCAAAATGTGCACTACCCTTTTAGTATTGGCTATTTTTCTAGTCTAGCTCAAATATCACTGCAATGAATGAGTATATATAAATTCAGACCAAATCTACCATCAAATTCAATTAATAAGCATTTTGCTGGCAGTTTAAAAGAAAATTGAACTCGGGATGGGGCGTTTTGGCTCCCGAGCTCAGATGAGCCCGGGAGTGAACAGTAAATTCACCAAAAATAGTAAAGGTAAAAAAAATCCAATTTCTTTTTGGTGAAAGATTCTTCAGTTTGTGATGTCCGTGCAAAAAATCAGCACATTTGAATATCTAGTGAGCTCTCAGCTTACCAGATAAATTTGGAGTCTATGAAAAAGTTTATTGTTTTACACTTTTCGGACCTGATTTTGTTTTTTAGAGCTATTCGGGTGTCCGAATGAGCTGAAAGTTGGCATGGACATCACGCACTCAAGTATCTTTCACCAAAAATAATTGATATGTTTTGAATTTTTTTAGTATTTTTTTTATTTACTGTTCGCGAAGTGTAGATGAGCTCAGGAGCCGAATTGGATATTCGTTGAACTCATCTCTTGAATCAGAAAGAGAACCTCAACTAATACAAGCACGCATTATCGAATTTGCTAACTCCACACAAAATCAAAATATTCAAATCTCAAGGACAAAATCAACACCGAATAAATGGACGACATCAGTTACTGCTACTTCCTCTGTTCTTAAATATTTGTTTTTCTAGATGTTTCAACAAGTGACTACATTCGAAGCAAATGAGTGTATCTACACTCTAAAATATGTCTATATACATCCGTATGTGGTAACCATTTAAAATTTTAGAATGACAAATATTTAGAAACGAAGGGAGTACATTATTACATCAACTAGCCGAACAAACAACATTTGAAAATAACATTTTTTTAAAATTATTCTGGATGTGTGCTGGCTCACTTAGACGCTGCAGCCTCTCGTGCCTTGGCGAACTCAAGCAGCCTGCCCACGTCCGGCAGGGCGGCCTTGGCCGCGTCGAGCTCGATGAAGCGCTCCACCCATGCGGCCAGGAGCGGAGTCTTGGCAGCGTCGAAGATCTTGTCACCGGACAGCGCCTCGGTCACCTTCATCCACGACAGCACGCCTCCCAGCGCAACATCGACGAGCCCGACGCCGTCCCCGCCGAAGAAGCCCCCTCCCTTGAAGCACTCCCTCAGGGCCCCTTCCAGGACCTCCACCGCCGCGAACGCCTGCTTCTTTCCCTCGGATTTCTCCTCCTCTGTCTTGCCCCTCAACCACTGCCTCCATGGGGCTACCAGCTGAAACACGAAGAAAAATAATGGTCAAAGATGCTCGTCGGATATCTAAAAGTAAAGGAACGGAGACTAGTAGTTCAACCAATTGAGTATAATTTAAACCTTGTCGTCAACGTGGGCCATCCAGAAGCGAGCAATGGCGCGCTCGTAGGGGTCCGCGGGCAGAAGCGACGGGCCGGTGCTGGCGAACACGTCGTCGATGTACTGTACGATGATCATGGACTCGCAGACCGGGGCGCCGTTGTGGATGAGCACGGGTATCTTCTTGTGCACTGGGTTGGACTTGAGAAGAAGCTCGCTCTTGTTGTACAGGTTCTCCTCCACGTCCTCGTAGCTCAGGCCCTTCAGGGCGAGCGCCAGCTTCACCCTGGTAACAAACGGGCTTGGCCATGCGCCGAGCAGCTTCAGGTCATCTCCTCCGGCCATCTCTAACTACCTCGATCGATGTGTGTGGGTGTGTGTGTGTTTTGAAACCACTGAGATTGCTTTAGCTGCTTGTGCTTGTGCTTGTTCTTGATGAATGTTTCAGAGGTGGATAAACTGTTTATATAGTGTCTATGGACAACATATATATGCGTCATCCGTGATGCTACTTCGAGGACAGTGTCATCCGTGATGCCTGGGCGATGAGCATATGAGTCTGTGTCTAGTAGTCCGCCTATGAATTTTTAAAGGCTTTTGATTGGTTTCCTTCAATCATGCTTAACTGGAGATGAGTCACGTGCTGCTGCGTCCCCTCGCGCAAGCCCTTCCGTCAGCGCACCGTCCGTCAAGGCGTCAATTTTTTCGACTATGCTGCGAGCATATGATTAAAAATACCGTAGCTACACTCCCTTCAAAATTACTTGTCACAAAAATAAATAGAAATAAATATATTTAAAACTAAAATACGTTTAGATACAATCATTTCTTTGACAAATATCTCCAGATAAAGAGAGTATTTACAACAAAGTCTGCCTCATTTGTCACTGAATGTGGAGGTTGTATCTGAATTAAAATTTCAATGACATAATTCAAAGAGACCACCTATTCAACGGTTGCCTTTTTTGTTTGTTGCTTTTCGTCGACTTCGCTCAGTCCAAATCCCGTTGGCCAACTTCCTCCCCCACCCTTTCACTCAGGAACATTGTTCATCTTCTTCCTAGAACCGCCTCCCGACACCCGCTCAGCCGCTCGCTCCTTCCTCGGTGGCCAGCGGGCACTACCGTGCACCGCCTCGTTGCCCCAACATGCCAGAGCATTCGCCTGCGCCAGCCTGCAGCCGTCCCCGTCCTACATCAAGACAACGCCGCCACAATCTAATCGGCAACCCACCAGCAGCCCCCGCCCCCCCCCCCCTAACCACCTGAACCCGTAACCTCTGACTCCTCCAACAAAGCCGTTGTGCGTCGTCCCTGGCTCCAGGTCGTCCCGCGCTGCCGCTTGCCAAAATGTTAGTTAGGAAGAATGAGATTGCACGAATCGATAATCATTGATCGTGTGCATGGTGCACATATATAGGTATAGGGTGGACTGGCCTCTACTTGTCTCCCAAGATGTACAAATATATGAGGGGAGAAAGAGATACAACGGTATAAATACAGACCCAAGTCCTATACATATGCAGTGGACAACATACGCTCAACACCCCCCCCCCCCCCCGGCAGTCGAAGCGTCTCCGGAGACACAGAGACTAGACCGAAACTCCTCAAAGACTGGGGCTGGTAGTCCCTTAGTCATGACATCGGCAATCTGCTGAGTGGTAGGGACATGCAAAACATGAACCTTCCCGAGAGCCACCTACTCGCGAACGAAGTGAATATCGAGCTCAATATGCTTCGTACGGCGACGGTGGATGGGGTTGGCGGAGAGAGAGACAACGGAGACATTGTCGCAGTAGACGATCGTGGCCTTGGGGACCACACAAAGCAACTCCTGGAGAAGCTGACGGAGCCAGGAGCACTCAACAACGGCGTTAGCCACTACCCGATACTCCGCCTCGGCACTCGAGCGAGAGACCGTGGGTTGCCGCTTGGACGACCAAGAAATCAGCGAGGGCCCGAGGTAGACGCAGTAGCCTGACGTAGAGCGACGTGTGTCCGGGCAGCCAGCCCAGTCAGCGTCGAAGTAGGCGACCATGTCGATGGAGGATGATGCCATCAGGGGGAGTCCCAGGGTTATAGTGGCACGTATGTACCGAAGAATACGCTTCACCAAAGTCCAATGAGAATCACGCGGGTAGTGCATGTGGAGGCACACCTGATGGACTGCATACTGCAAGTCAGGCCGAGTGAGGGTGAGATACTGCAGGGCGCTGACGATGGAGCGGTAGAACGCGAACCCTCCAAAGCAGAAACCTTCGCCTTAGTGTCAACAGGCGTAGGGGCGGTCTTGCAATTAAGCATACCCGCGCACTCGGGAAGCTCATGAGCGTGCTCCTGCTGATGCAGAAAGAACTTGTCGGCACGGCGAACGACCTCAATGCCAAGGAAGTAGTGCAGAGCTCCCAGATCCTTGAGGGCAAACTCATCACGAAGACGGGCCGTGAGCTGCTGAAGGAGCCCAGATGAGGATGCCGTCAGGATAATGTCGTCCACATAGAGCAGCAGGTACGCAGTAGTAGTGCCCTGGTGGTAGACGAAAATAGACGCGTCGGAGCGGGTTGTGTGAAACTCAAGCTGCTGCAAGAACCCAGCCATACGTTGGTACCAGGCCCTGGGGGCCTGCTTCAGTCCATAAAGAGACCGAGAGAGCAAGCAGACATGGTCGGGATGCTCGGCGTCGACGAAGCCGGTCGGCTGCTCACAGAACACCCGTTCCGTGAGGTGGCCGTGCAGAAAAGCGTTGGAGACATCCAACTGATGCACAAGCCAGGCACGGGAGACCGCCAGTTGAAGCACCGTATGAATGGTGCTCGGTTTAATGACCGGGGCGAAGGTGTCAGTGAAGTCCACGCCAGCGCGCTGGCGGAAGCCGCACACCACCCAGCGAGCCTTGTAGCGCTCGAGAGAACCGTCAGGGTTGGTCTTGTGACGAAACACCCATTTGCCACTGATGACGTTGGCGTGAGGGGGTCGCGGCACAAGATGCCATGTGCGGTTGCGCTGCAACGCGTCGAACTCCTCGCGCATCGCGGCGAGCCGATGTGGATCGCGGAGGGCGGCGCGGGCGGACGAGGGAATGGACGATGGTGGAGAGGACGATGTTGACACCGGGCACGCATACTCGTCAGCAGCGTAGCGCATGCTAGGCCGGTGGATACCGGCGCGAGGCCGCGTCATCATGCCGGCGGGAGGCGGGTCGGCTACGGCAGGAGCAACGGACGAGGGTGGAGAAAAGTCTGTCGCTTCTGGCATCATAGCGGGATCGGGGCCGGCCAGAGCAGCGGGGCCAGTAGGGGCGGTGTAGCCGGCCGGGGCGGGGCAGGCGCGCCACCCCTGGGGGTGGGAGCCGAAGGACCACCCAAGGCCACGGGGGGCCGTGCTGGGACCAAGGCTGAGGAACCCGCAGTCGGGACCGTGGCAGAGGGGCCCGCAGCGGGTGCTGAGGTGCCCGCATCGGGGGCCACGCCAGAGGGGCCCGTCGCGGGAGGGCATGCCGAGGCCGCGCCGAGAGGGGCCGCAAGGAGCCGCACCGAGGCCACAAGGGGCCTCGCCGGGGGCTGCACCGGGGCCGCGTCCGAGACACCATCAAACAGCGTCGAATCCTCTGCAGAAGGCGGTACCTGGTGAAAAGGAAATACCCGCTCATCAAAGTACACGTGTCGAGAGGTGTACACACGGTGGGAGATAGGGTCGTAGAACCAGTAACCTTTGGTGTTAGGGGGATAGCCTAGGAAGATACACGCTACGGGGCGAGGATCGAGTTTGTGGGGTGTAGTGGAGGCGGTGATAGGATAACACAGACAACCGAAGATACGGAGACCATCGTAGGATGGAGGGGAAACGGAGAGAAGTTGGTGCGGAGTGTAGTTCCAGTGGGGATGGCATGGCCTGATGTTAACTAGGAGAGTGGCGGTGGCGAGAGCATCGAGCCAAAACTGAGGGGGCACGTTGGAGTGGAATAACAACGTGCGGACGCAATCGTTAAGAGTGCGGAGGATCCGCTCGGCGCGGCCGTTCTGCTAGGATGTGTAAGGGCACATGAGACGAAAAGTGGTGCCGTGAGACGCGAGAAGGTGGCGAGTGGCAGCGTTGTCAAACCCTTTTCCGTTGTCAATCTGGAGGGCGAGAATAGGGCTCCTGAACTGGGTGGTGATGTAGGAGTAAAAGGCTGTGAGAGTGGCGAGGACATCGGATTTGCGACAGAGTGGAAACATCCACGCAAAATGAGAGAAATCATCAAGTAGAACAACATAATATAAGAAGCCCATGTTGCTCGCTTCGGGAGATGTCCATACATCATTATGAATTAACTGAAATGGAAAAGTAGAAATAGTGTTTGACTCACTAAAGGGTCGACGAACATGTTTACCGAGACGTCAAGCACGACAAGTGCTCTCGTCGAATTTATTATACGAAAATGAAAAGCTCTTGAGAATCTGACGAAGGACGGTGGAGTTGGGGTGACCCAAGCGTGCATGCCAAAGGTCGACACCGGCGGAGAGGGCGACCGGAGAGGTGGTGGCGGTGGCGGTGGAGGCGGAGTGCACCGGGTACAAATCATCTGGGCAATCACATCGGTGGAGTACCATCCGTGTACGGGGGTCCTTCACAGAGAAACCAAGATCATCAAATTCAACAGTGAGAGGATTGTCACGTGCAAGACGACGAACGGAGACAAGATTTTTAACTAGGTTAGGTGAGACAGAAACATTAGTCATGTCAATAGGCATAGAATTAGACGGAAAGAAACTATGACCGACATGAGTAATGGGTACGGAAGAACCATCACTGAAGGTGATGCGGTTCGAGGTGGTGACCGGAAAGGAGGAAGCAAGGTTACCGGGGTGCGAAGTCATGTGGGCGGTAGCCCCCGTGTCCATGTACCAATCACGGCCACCTCCGTAGGTGGAGGGAGACGGCGCCGAGTGCAGCGCGGTGAGAAGTGCATGGTCCCACGAGGCCGGCGGGAGGGAGTAACCTTCGGGCTAGGTCGGCGCAGGGGGCGGCACGTAGCCGCCCGGCAGGGCCCAAGCGCCGGTGGGTAGCCACCTCCAGTCACCGGGTAGCCGCCTCCTGTCACCTGATATGGGGCAGTGGCGAAGTGCACCTGTGGGCCGGCGGGATACGGACCGAGGATGCCCTGGGCTGGCAGCACCGGCATGTGGTACGCATGGACCACGTTGGTCCATGGGTTGGCACCGACGGACCAGGGCGATGAGGGCTAGTGATGACATGGAGCCCCCCGTACCCTGGCTGCTGCTGCTGTAGTGCGCCGGAGCGGTCACCTCTGCGGTGCTGGTTACGGCAGCAACCGCCCTGCTGCTACGGCTGCTGCGAGGGGGCGGGTGGCGCGGGCGGGGCCGGTGGGAGGAGGAAATACCCCAGTGGCGCAGGTGGGCACGGGTTAGGCGAGGCCGGCGGAGGCGCCCTGCTAGAAGTCCCGGCGGCGAGGGCGGTGTGGTGGACGCGAGCCTTGACCTTCTTCATCCGTCGTTCCTCCAAGCGTAAGTACACGATGACGGAGTAGAACGTCGGGTTTGGCAGCTGGGTGAGGTTCGAAGCCGCGTTGCCGAAGTCCTCATTGAGGTCGGTGGTGAGGGTGCTCAGCATAAGGTTGTTGGACACCTTGGCATCGATGTCCCAGAGCTCGTCAGCGAGCCGCTTCAGGCGCATGCAGTAGTCATCGATGGAGGAGTCATCTTGATGGCACCCAAAAAATTCCTGTTGCAAAAACACAAGACGTTGGAATTTATTGTTGGTGAAGAGGGCGTTGATCTTGGTCCACACGGTACACGCGTCGTCATTCTTCAAGACGACCGTGTGGAAGATGTCCGACGAGATAGTGAGGTAGCACCATCGGATGAGAGAGGCCTCAATGGCCGCCCAATCCGGATCGCCTGCCATGATGTCACCGTCAACAGACCCATCAATGTGCTCGAGGAGATGGTACTCGCGGAAGACAAGGTTGAAGTAGGTCTTCCAGACGTAGTACGAGGTGTTGGATTGATCGAGTTTGATGGGGACGCGGGTGTGGATGTCGAGATTGCGGACGGCGGTGACGTCGGGCTCAGGTCCGACGAACGGGTTGGACTTGATAACATGTGGGTATGGGGAAGTAGTAGTTGAGGTAGTACCTATTGCCCTTTTCATTCAAACCTTGGGAGTTACTTCTACGTTATGCTTATACTTCTATGCTATGCTAGTAGACGTGGTTTGGTTTGAGTGATTCATGACAGTTGTGAGTATTATTATGAACTAAGGGATTAATTAAGGTGGCTACTTTAACACACATCTCGGTGGATTGTTTGTGGGAACCTGGGGCAATCCAGTGCTGTCCAAGGAGATCCCGGGGAATCCGTGTGATCATCATGTGGTCCGCCACCTTGCTCAAATGGATCATATTGTTATTCATGCTAGAAACTTTTGTGTGCATCCACAAGCCGTTATGGGCTCTAGCATAGTTGAGTATGTTGTGTGACCTCTTTTAGTGGTAAACTAGTAGATGTAGGGGATGTAGGTGGTACGGTTTACCCGTCGAAAGGGATAATGCTTCTGAAAGACTGTGTCTCGGTCATCCATTTCTCAAACATCATGTAGTGTGAGAAATCAACAGAGGAGATCGAGTCTTGTGGGTAAAAGTGCACAAACCTCTGCAGAGTGTACAAACTAATCATGATTAGCCGTGCCCCCAGTTTTGGACATCTTGAGTATCTGGTGCTTGAATTATTATGTTGCTCTCGTCACTTTATTTAATTAACTTGTTGCGTTAATGATTACTTTAATTGGGATTGATATGGGGTTACCATTCTCAATGTTTTCAACTACCATGATAGTTAAACAAAATATATTTCTTTGTTGTAGGGAAAAATTGGCTTTTCGCAAAAACATGAAAACCGTAGAGCCTCCACCAGCCATATATGCATGTAGTTATAGTTGTTTCGTCTTCATTGCTCTATAGTGTTACTTTGCCAACATATTCCATGTGCTGCCCGTTTTTGGGCTGCAACGTATTATGTTGCAGACTTTTTAGACGAAGAGTAAGGTGCGCTAGGTCGTTGTCGTGCACTCAGCTATGCCGTTGGAGTTGATGGACTCACTTTACTTTCAAAGCCTTCCGCTGTTATCTTATTTAGTTGGCCATACGCCATACTATTGTAATAAGTTCTCTTTTGAGACTATCGATGTATTAAGTGTGTGATTGAAACTCTATTATAAATCCTTCAAGTACTGTGTGTATCAGCATTACCTATCCAGGGATGACACTTATGCACAGAGATTTGACCGTTTGAGGTCGGATCGCTACATTGGTAGTTTAATCTTGTCCACCTTACTAATGAACTCTTCACCGAAATGAGTTTCATATACTAGTACATGCTAAACATGTTATGTGTCTGCTTGTTTCTTCTTTTAGAATGTTGACAGAATATTGGGGAAGAGTGCCTTATTAAGCAATGATGAAGGAAGTAATGCAGATAAGGTTCAGGATCGTGAGACATCATTGTTGGTCTCCAACAAAGCTGATAAAACAGCTAAGGAAAACTATCTTGAAGACAGTGAGGCAAACCCAAAGTCCTGTCTTGGTTTACTGTTCGAGTTACTGGACACTACCGCTTACACAAGTTATTCAAACTCACTGTCTGAATCAATTCGGTTTCTTGAGTCTCAACTACAAGCTGAAAGACATTGATCAGCTATGCTGCCACTAGAAGTGGAAGGACTGCGGAAGTCCATGGAGCATTCAGATGCATACTTTCTGGTGCAACTGCAAGCGTTGGAGGATTTTAGTGCCAAACAGAACAAAGCTAATAAGCTTGCTAATCTTATTGCCAGCATGGTGGATACCCAGGATAACGTTTCTTGAGGTCTTCTGACGTTGTTTCAGGTATGGACTTGTTTTGCTGCTGCGTTTATTTGCACTGGTGGCCAATTTTGATGGCTAGTGTATGTAATATGTTGCTTTGTTCCCTATATTTGCACTGGTGGCGAACTTTGATGCCCGGTGGATGTAATATGTGTAATAGCTGTAATAGGCTAGCGTTAGTTGCTTGCTTATTTATTTTCTTATTGTCTTGTTTTGTTATTTGCTTGTAGTCACTATAGTTCTTTTTCTGTGTTTTTTAGTGGCCACAATAACCTAGTTTCGGTAACTAGGCCACAATAATCATGGCAACACACGGGCTGTTATAACCATGGGCCTCCTGCAGGCCGTAGGATCCATGGGCCTTCTACGGGCCGTAGGATCCATGGGCCTTTTACAGGCCGTAGGATCCATGGACTTTCTACGGGCCGTATGATCCATGGGCCTTCGACGGGCCGTAGGATCCATTGGTCTTCTACGGGCCGTAGGATCCATGGGCCTTCAACGGGACGTATAATCATTTCGCCAAACATGGGTCGTACTATTCGTGGACCATAACGGGTCGTTAATAGGTCGTATTTGATAACGCTATGAAAACAGCTCAACGGGTTAACGGGCCACAAACGGGCCGAATGTAACCACGGGCTGTATTTGGCCCACAAACGGAACAGGCTATTAACCGAATTCTAGAAATTAGCCCAAGAATAAATGGGCCCTTAGAAGGCCAAAAGTTAACACGGGCTGGAAACGGCCGACGGAATAATGGGCCGTTAATGGGTATAAAGCGATACACTGTTCATTATGGGCTAGTTTCATCTCGGGCCTTTAATGGACCAAGAGTTACAAAGGGCCTCATATGGGCCAAAAGACATCATGGGCCATACATGGGCCGGAAGTTACAACAGGCTGGAATCATATTGGACGGCGCAGATGAAGCAACTAGGCTTAATTCCGATGGGCCATAACGGGCCGGTAGTAAGCGGGTTGTAAATGGGCTATATACGAACAGGCCGTTAACAGGCTTTCCGTGGGCCGGCCCGTTACCTTTTGACCAAGTCAAACAGGCCGACCTTTTCACCGGAATGGGCCTTTGTTGGGCCGTGCCACGTGTCGACGTATCATAGGCGCCTCCTGTCCAATGAGTGGATGACATCTGTCTGAATGTTGAGCCGACACGTGTTTCCTCCGGCCAATGAGAATTTTACACGTGGAAAATTCCCATTGGTCCGGGTGTTAACGGGTTATCGGATCCAAAACTGGACCCGGTATCTTAACGGCGTCCCGTTACGGTGGATGCCACGTGTCGGTCACCCTTGACGAAAGCACTTTTATGATGCGCGATTTATCGTCATGGAAGTGGACACTTCCGTGATGATAATTTTGGTAATGTCATGGAACACTTCTACGATAGCACAGGTATGACTATCTTGATTCTATCATAAATTTTTCATGGATGTACATGCATGAGAGAAAATGTGACCTACTGTGACAAACATGTATCATCACGGAAGTGTCTTTTTTTGTAGTGGAAGCTATTCTTCCCGATTGATCTATCCAAGAGTTCGTACTAAAATAACACCAAATAATTTCAGATTCATAATACTCAATTCAATACAAAGAACCTCAAAGAGTTCCCCAAGATTTCTACGAGAGAAACAAAGACAACAACGTGCATCAACCTCTATGCGTAGATTACCCCAATGTCACCTCGGGAATCCGCGAGTTGAGTGCCAAAACATATAACAAGTGAATCAACATGACATTGTCACCATGAGTATTCATATGCAAGACATATATCAAGTGCTCTAAAATCCATAAAAGTATTCAATCTGATAATAACGAAATCTCAAAGGGAAAAACTCAATTCATCACAACAAGATAGAGAGGGGGAAACACCATCTGATCCGACTATACTAACAAAGCCCGCGATAAATCAAGATCGTGTCATCTCAATAACACGGGAGAGAGAGAGATTAAACACATAGCTACTGGTACAAACCCTCAGCCCCGAGGGTGGACTACTCCCTCCTCATCGTGGTGGCCGTCGGGATGATGAACGGGGACTAGATTGGTTTTTCGTCGCTACAGAGGCTTGCGACGGTGGAAATTCTGATCTAGGTTAACCCCGAGGGTTTTTGGAATATTTGGGATTTTATAGGGCAAAGAGGGGGTGCAGGAGGCCACCGAGGTGGGACAACCCACCTGGGCGCGCCCTGGTGGGTTGTGCCCCCCTCGGGGCACCCCCCCAGGTGCTGCTCTGGTCCATCGGGAGTCTTCTGGTCCATAAAAAATCCACAAAAAATTTCACGGTGTTTTGACTCCGTTTGATATTGATTTCTTGCGATGTAAAAAACAAGCAAAAAACAGTAACTGGCACTGGGCACTGGGTCAATAGGTTAGTCCCAAAAAATGATATAAAGTTGCTATAAAATGATTGTAAAACATCCCAGAATGATAATATAACAGCATGAATACTTTAGAAATTATAGATACGTTGGAGACGTATCAGTCGCTTCTCCATCTTTTGTTAGCCTTCATTTTGCACTAAGTATGATCAGTACTTGTGCATCCAAAATCCTTTAAACCAGTTTTGCCACATGAGTCCACCATACCTACCTATATGCGGTATTTTTTGGCGTTCTAAGAAAATTTGTATGTCCCATCACTAATTTTCAAAATAAATTTCTCTTTTGTGTGCTCGTACTGCTCATGAAACGGTAGGGGGTGGCTAATATATTTCCATGCTAGATATGTTATTCTCAAGATGAGTGTTTATTCACTTGTCATTGCAAGAGAGTAAGGCAAAGGTTTTAGGGATACCTAGTCCCAAAATGAAAAATGAATTTACTTTATGTTGTAAAATAATAATTTCTTTGGAAAGTATTGGTATGGAAGGCACCCGTGGATACAGCTAGCCATGGAAAGTAAAAGTATGGTTGAAAAAGGAATAAACTTTAATTTCTGTTTGGGAACCGCCTATGATATATCTAGCATGGAAAGTATTGGGAACTACTCGGTCATTCTCGTTGACAGGAAAAGCAAGCCTCCCAAAATGTTTGTATCTCTATCTTTTTCGCTTTGAGCTCTCGCACTGATGTCGCTTGAAGCTACGTTGGTATTTCCCCAAAGAGGTGAAGGAAATATGCCCTATAGGAAATAATAAATTTTTTATTTATATCCTTATATCATGATAAATGTTTATTATTCATGTTTGAATTGTATTAACTGGAAACTTAGTACATGTGTGAATACATAGACAAAAACAGAGTGTCCCTAGTATGCTTCTACTTGACTAGCTCGTTAATCAAAGATGGTTAAGTTTCCTGACCATAGACATGTGTTGTCATTTGATGAATGGGATCACATCATTAGAGAATGATGTGATGGACAAGACCCATCCGTTAGCTTAGCATAATGATCATTTAGTTTTTTTACTATTGCTTTCTTCATGACTTATACATATTCCTCTGACTATGAGATATGCAACTCCTGAATACAGGAGGAACACCTTGTGTGCTATCAAACATCACAACGTAACTGGGTGATTATAAAGATGCTCTACATGTGTCTCCGAAGGTGTTTGTTGAGTTGGCATAGATCAAGATTAGGATTTGTGATAACCCACAAGTATAGGGGATCGCAACAGTTTTCAATAAGTAAGAGTGTCGAACCCAATGAGGAGCTAAAGGCAGAACAAATATTCCCTCAAGTTCTATCGACCACCGATACAACTCTACGCACGCTTGATGTTCGCTTTACCTAGAACAAGTATGAAACTAGAAGTACTTTGTAGGTGTTTCTGGATAGGTTTGCAAGATAATAAAGAGCAAGTAAATAAAAGCTAGGGGCTGTTTTAGATAAAGACACAACTAAATTAGTTTTAGTAAAGAGTGTTTTGTTATGAGAAAGTTATTTGTCCCTAGGCAATCGATAACTAGACCGGTAATCATTATTGCAATTTTATATGAGGGAGAGGCATAAGCTAAGATACTTTCTCTACTTGGATCATATGCACTTATGATTGGAACTCTAGCAAGCATCCGCAACTACTAAATATCATTAAGGCAAAACCCAACCATAGCATTAAAGTATCAGGTCCCCTTTATCCCATACGCAACAACCCCCTTACTCGTGTTTGTGTTTCAGTCACTCGCGCAACCCACTATAAGCGAATCATGAACATATTGCAACACCCTGCAGCGGGGATCCCTCACGCTTGCGCGACACGGAGAGCACCATAGGACAGCACCAATAATAAAACATGCAACTCAAACCAATCTTGATCATCAAATAGCCCATAGGACAAAACGGATCTACTCAAACATCATAGGATAGCCATACATCATTGGGAAATAATATATAGCATTGAGCACCATGTTTAAGTAGAGATTACAGCGGGTAAGAGAGAGGTTACACCGCTGCATAGAGGGGGTAAGAGTTGGTGATGATGCCGGTGAAGTTGTTGTTGAAGATTGCGGTGATGATGATGGCCACCGGTGGCACTCTGGTGCCACAGGAAGCGAGGGGGAGAGAGAGCCCCCTCCTTATTCTTCTTCCTTGACCTCCTCCCTAGATGGGAGAAGGGTTTCCCCTCTGGTTCATGGCCTCCATGGCATGGGAGGGGCGAGAGCCCCTCCGAGATTGGATTTGTCTCTGTGTCTCTCTTTGTTTCTGCGTTCTCAGATTCTAACCTTTCACCATTTCTTATATTCCCGGAGATGTGTAACTCCAATTGGGCTAAAATTTTAACACGATCTCTATCCGGATATTAGCTTTCTTGTGGCGAAAGAAGGGCATCAACCGCCTTACAGGGTGGCCACGAGGGTCAGGGCCGCGCCTGCCCCCCTGGGGCGCACTCCCTGCCTCGTTGCCCCCTCGGGCACCGTCTCGCGTGGATTTTTCTTCCCAAAAATCATATATATTCCAAAAAAATCTCCGTTAGTTTTTATCCCGTTTGGACTCCGTTTATATGGATATTCTGCGAAACAAAAAACATGCAACAAAGAGGAACTGGCACTGGGCACTGGATCAATATGTTAGTCCCAAAAATAGTATAAAAAGTTGCCAAAAGTATATGAAAGTTGTAGAATATTGGCATGGAACAATCAAAAATTATAGATACGACAGAGACGTATCAGCATCCCCAAGCTTAATTCCTGCTCGTCCTCGAGTAGGTAAATGATAAAAAAGATAATTTTTGATGTGGAATGCTACCTAGGATAATCTTGATCACATATCTAATCATGGCATGAATATTAAGACACGAGTGATTCAAAGCAATAGTCTATCATTTGACATAAAAAACAATAAACTTCAAGCCCACTAATAAAGCAATCATGTCTTTTAAAAATAACAAGGCCAAAGAAAGTTATCCCTACAAAATCATATTGTCTGGCTATGCTCCATCTTCACCACACAAAATATTCACATCATGCACAACCCCGATGACAAGCCAAGCAATTGTTTCATACTTTTGATGTTCTCAAACCTTTTCAACTTTCATGCAATACATGAGCGTGAGCCATGGATATAGCACTATAGGTGGAATAGAATGGTGGTTGTGGAGAAGACAAAAAGGAGAAGATAGTCTCACTCAACTAGGCGTATCAACAGGCTATGGAGATGCCCGTTGATAGATATCAATGTGAGTGAGTAGGGATTGCCATGCGACGGATGCACTTAGAGCTATAAGTGTATGGAAGCTCAGACCGAAAACTAAGTGGGTGTGCATCCAACTTGCTTGCTCATGAAGACCTCGGGCGTTTGAGGAAGCCCATCATCAGAATATACAAGCCAAGTTCTATAATGAAAATTCCCACTAGTATATGAAAGTGATAACTCAAGAGTCTCTCTATATGAAGAACATGGTTCTACTCTGAAGCACAAGTGTGGTAAAAGGATAGTAACATTGCCCCTTCTCTCTTTTCTCTCATTTTTTGTTTTTCTATTTTTTTCTCTCTTTTTGGTGGGCTTCTTTGGCCTCTTTTTTTTATTTGGGCTTCTTTGGCCTCTTTTATTTATTTTTAAAGTCCGGAGTCTCATCCCAACTTGTGGGGGAATCATAGTCTCCATCATCCTTTCCTCACTGGGGCAATGCTCTAATAATGATGATCATCACACTTTTATTTACTTACAACTCGATATTACAACTCGATACTAGAACAAAGATATGACTCTATATGAATGCCTCTAGCGGTGTACCGGGATGTGCAATGATCTAGCGTAGCAATGACATCAAAAACGGACAAGCCATGAAAACACCGTGCTAGCTATATTACGATCATGCAAAGCAATATGACAATGAATGCTCAAGTCATGTATGTGATGATGATGGAAGTTGCATGGCAATATATCTCGGAATGGCTATGGAAATGCCATGATAGGTAGGTATGGTGGCTGTTTTGAGGAAGGTATATGGTGGGTTTATGGTACCAGCGAAAGTTGCGCGATACTAGAGAGGCTAGCAACGGTGGAAGGGTGAGAGTGCGTATAATCCATGGACTCAACATTAGTCATAAAGAACTCACATACTTATTGCAAAAGTCTATTAGCTATCGAAACAAAGTACTGCGTGCATGCTCCTAGGGGGATAGATTTGTAGGAAAAGACCATCGCCTGTCCCCGACCACCACTCATAAGGAAGACAATCAATAAATAAATCATGCTCCGACTTCATCACATAACGGTTCACCATACGTGCATGCTACGGGAATCACAAACCTCAACACAAGTATTTCTACTAATCCACAACTACCCACTAGCATGACTCTAATATCACCATATTTATATCGCAAAACTATTGCAAGGAATCAAACATATAATATTCAGTGATCTACAAGTTTTATGTAGGATTTTATGACTAACCATGTGAATGACCACTTCTTGTCATCTCTCTAAATAGATATAAGTGAAGCAAGAGAGTTTAATTCTTTCTACAAAAGATATGCCCGTGCTCTAACAAATATAAGTGAAGCAAAAGAGCATTCTACAAATGACGGTTTTCTATGTCAAGAGAAACAGGTAATCCAAACTTCAAATGATATAAGTGAAGCACATGAAGCATTCTATAAAGCCATACTCAAAAGATATAAGTGAAGTGCAAAGAGCATTCTATAAATCAACCAAGGACTACCTCATACCAGCATGGTGCATAAAAGAAAAATGAAAACTAAAGCAAAATACGCTCCAAGATTGCACATATCGCATGAACGAAACAAATCCGAAAACATACCGATACTTGTTGAAGAAAGAGGGGATGCCTTCCGGGGCATCCCAAAGCTTAGACGCTTGAGTATCCTTGAATATTTACTTGGGGTGCCTTGGGAATCCCCAAGATTGAGATTGTCTCTCTTCCTTCTTCTCACATCGAGACCTTCTCGATCATCGAACACTTCATCCACACAAAACTTCAACAGAAAACTCGGTAAGATCCGTTAGTATAATAAAGCAAATCACTACTCTAAGTACTGTTGAAAACCAATTCATATTTTGTTTTTGCATTGTTTCTACTGTAGTATAACTTTTTCATGGCTTAATCCACTGACATGAATCAATAGTTTCATCAAAACAAGCAAACTATGCATCAAAAACAGAATCTGTCTAAAACAGAACAGTCTGTAATAATCTGAACATTAACCATACTTCTGATAATTGAAAAATTCTGCCAAAATTAGGAAAAATAAAAAATTTGTATAGAAACACAGTGCAGAAAGAATCAGAACCATTTGACGTTCCAGCTAAAATGTAAAATCGCGCACTACAGCTAAAGTTTCTGTCCTGCACCGTACAAATGATCAAGCAAATGTAAACATCCTAAAGGCAAACCTTGGCACATTATTTTTATAATACAATGGAATTGTACAAGGGGATAATTATTTTTGTTGAAGAGTTTCTATAATCAAGATTCACAAAGTTGCTGTGAGCATGAACAAAGTTCAAGGAGCTCTCCCACTTCAACAATGCTTGTCTTTCTCACTTTCACTTTCCTTTTTGAAAAAGTTTTGGGTTCCCCTCTTTATTTTTGTTGTGTTTAAACTATATAAAAGCACTCAACAGAAATAAATGACTCTCTAAAACTTCCGGGTTGTCTCCCTGGCAGCGCTTTCTTTAAAGCCATTAAGCTAGGCATATAGTGCTCAAGTAATGAATCCACCCGGATCCCAAGGTATATCAAAGCCAATTTTAATTAACAATAATTTGTAATTTAGTAGTGAGCACAAAGCAACATATATCACGTAACAACGAAGTCTAACTCTCTTCCTATGCATCGGCATGTCATAAAAGAACAATTCACGCACACAAAGTAAAGGCCAATGCATAGTATAAACAGTTTCTTGCAATTTTATCATGTGGGAAGCATAGAGAGGTGGAGATATAGTTCCTCTCTCATAATAATTGCAAGTATGAGCAGCAAGCACATGCATATTATATTCATCAGAATCATCATGTTAACGGTAAAATACAACCCATCAATATAATCCTTAATAAGGGCAAACTTCTTCGATATAGTGTAGTTGGGAGAATTCAAAAAGATAATAGGACTATCATGCGTGGGTGCAATAGCAACAATTTCATGTTTAACATAAGGAACTATACCAAGTTCATCTCCATATGCATAATTCATATTGGCATCTTGGCCACAAGCATAGCAAGCATCATCAAAAAGGGATATTTCAAAAGAATCAATGGGGTCATAGCGATTATCATAGCATTCATCCTTCGGTAAGCATGAAGGGAAATTAAACAATGTATGAGTTGAAGAGTTACTCTCATTAGAAGGTGGGCACGGGTAGCTAATCCGCTCTTCCTCCTTTTGTTCTTCTCTCTCCTCCTCATCTTTTTCATCCAATGAGCTCACAGTTTCATCAATTTCTTTTTCCATAGACTCCTGCAAAATATTAGTCTCTTCTTGGACAGCGAAGACTTTCTCAATAAGTGCATTAATATCGTAATTGTATTCATAATTCTCATAACAATATTTAAGGATAGCTAAATTTTCAGGTCTATAAACCGAATCATCAAAATCTTCAAACTCTTTAAACATAGATTCAATTTCATAAGCACCCAAAAAAGCAACAAATTCTTCTATTTGTTCCACATCATAGTAATCATATATACCATTAGCATAAAAAGCTAAGGTTTTATTATCATTAAATTCGCATGAAAAGGGAAGGTGTGGAGCCTTCATCCTAGAGCAACAAGTATAATCATATCTCAAGCATAGTTGCCTAGCATACCACTTCAGTATATGAATTTGATCCCATAATAGTTTCCCTTTTTGTGTCAAGCGGTAATACCTAAAGTATTCACATTGATCCAACATTACTCCCATTACATAATTGAATGGGGTTTTCTCAGGATTATTAAAGTAGTACATAATATCTTTCACAAAACCAGCATCGAGGGTTTTAGGAGGTTCCCCATCTCCATGAGCAAAAAGTACACCTAATTTTTTGGGTATTTCGTGTTCCATATCCATAACTAAAGATAAAGAACAACTAAGAACATCAAATAAAAATTACTTAGTGATAAAGCAAACAAGCACACACGAGAATATTCACCCCACGCTATTGCTCCCCGGCAACGGCGCCAGAAAAAGGTCTTGATAACCCACAAGTATAGGGGATCGCAACAGTTTTCGATAAGTAAGAGTGTCGAACCCAACGAGGAGTTAAAGGCAGAACAAATATTCCCTCAAGTTCTATCTACCACCGATACAACTCTATGCACGCTTGATGTTCGCTTTACCTAGAACAAGTATGAAACTAGAAGTACTTTGTAGGTGTTTTTGGACAGGTTTGCAAGATAATAAAGAGCAAGTAAATAAAAGCTAGGGGCTGTTTTAGATAAAGACACAACTAAATTAGTTTTAGTAAAGAGTGTTTTGTTACGAGAAAGTTATTTGTCCCTAGGCAATCGATAACTAGACCGGTAATCATTATTGCAATTTTATATGAGGGAGAGGCATAAGCTAACATACTTTATCTACTTGGATCATATGCACTTATGATTGGAACTCTAGAAAGCATCCGCAACTACTAAAGATCATTAAGGTAAAACCAAACCATAGCATTAAAGTATCAAGTCCTCTTTATTCCATACGCAACAACCACCTTACTCGGGTTTGTGTTTCAGTCACTCACTCAACCCACTATAAGTGAATCATGAACGTATTGCAACACCCTACAGCGGGGATCCCTCACGCTTGCATGACACGGAGAGCACCATAGGACAACACCAATAATAAAACATGCAACTCAAACCAATCTTGATCATCAAATAGCCCATAGGACAAAACGGATCTACTCAAACATCATAGGATAGCCATACATCATTGAGAAATAATATATAGCATTGAGCACCATGTTTAAGTAGAGATTACAGCGGGTAAGAGAGAGGTTACACCGCTGCATAGAGGGGGAAGAGTTGGTGATGACGGTGGTGAAGTTGTTGGTGAAGATTGCGGTAATGATGATGGCCCCCGGTGGCACTCCGGTGCCACCGGAAGCGAGGGGGAGAGAGCCCCCCTCCTTATTCTTCTTCCTTGACCTCCTCTCTAGATGGGAGAAGGGTTTCCCCTCTGGTCCATGGCCTCCATGGCATGGGAGGGGCGAGAGCCCCTCCGAGATTGGATCTGTCTCTCTGTCTCTCTCTGTTTCTGCGTTCTCAGATTCTACCCTTTCACCGTTTCTTATATTCCCGGAGATCTGTAACTCCGATTGGGCTGAAATTTTAACACGATCTCTATCCAGATATTAGCTTTCTTACGGAGAAAGAAGGGAATCAACCGCTTTACGGGGTGGCCACGAGGGTCAGGGGCGCGCCTGCCCCCTGGGGCGCGCCCCCATGCCTCGTGGCCCCCTCGGGCACCGTCTCGCATGGATTTTTCTTCATAAAAATCATATATATTCCAAAAAAAATCTCCGTCAGTTTTTATCCCGTTTGGACTCCATTTGATATGGATATTCTGCGAAACAAAAAACATGCAACAAACAGGAACTGGCACTGGGCACTGGATCAATATGTTAGTCCCAAAAATAGTATAAAAAGTTGCCAACATTATATGAAAGTTGTAGAATATTGGCATGGAACAATCAAAAAATATAGATACGACGGAGACGTATCAATTTGTCACTCCGAGTATCAAAGATGTATCTCTGGGCCCTCTTGGTAATGCACATCACTATAAGGCTTGCAAGCAATGTGACTAATGAGTTAGTTGCGGGATGATCCATTACGGAACGAGTAAAGAGACTTTCCGGTAACGAGATTGAACTAGGTATGAGGGTACCGATGATCGAATCTAGGGCAAGTAACATATCGATGGCAAAGGGAATGACGTATGTTGTTATGCGGTTTGACCGATAAAGATCTTCGTAGAATATGTAGGAACCAATATGAGCATCTAGGTTCCGCTATTGGTTATTGACCGGAGATGTGTCTCGGTCATGTCTACATAGTTCTCGAACCCGTAGGGTCCGCATGCTTAACGTTCGATAACGATTTGTATTATGAGTTATGTGTTTTGGTGACCGAAGTTTGTTCAGAGTCTTGGATGAAATCACGGACATGACGAGGAGTCTCTAAATGGTCGAGAGGTAAAGATTCATATATTGGAAAGTTATATTCGGACATCGAAATGGTTCCGAGTGATTCGAATATTTTACCAGAGTACCGAGGGGTTACCGCAACCCCCCGGGGGAATAATGGGCCTTAGTGGGCCTTAGTGGGGAGAGAGGAGGGCCGCACATGAGGTGGTGTGTGCCCCCGCCCCTTGCCCGATCCGAATTGGACAAGGGGAGGGGGCGTGGCCCCCCTTTCCCGCCCCCTCTCCTTCCTATTCCCTCCGATGGAGAAAGGAAAAGGGGGGCGAATTCTACTTGGACTAGGAGTCCAAGTAGGACTCCCCCCTTGGCACGCCCCTCCTAGGCTGCTGGCCTCCTCCTCCCCCCTTTATATACGGGGGCGGGGGGCACCCCAAAGGCACACCAAGATTTCTCTTAGCCGTGTGCGATGCCCCCTCCACAGTTTACTCCTTCGATCATAGCGTCGTAGTGCTTAGGCGAAGCCCTACGTGGATCACATCACCATCACTGTCACCATGTCGTCATGCTGTCGGAACTCTCCCTCGACCCTCTACTGGATCAAGAGCTCGAGGGACATTATCGAGTTGAACATGTGCTGAATACGGAGGTGTCGTATGTTCAGTACTTGGATCGGTTGGATCGTGAAGACGTTCGACTACATCAGCCGTGTTAATCTAACGCTTCCACTTTCGGTCTACGAGGGTACGTGGACACACTCTCCCCATCTCATTGTTATGCATCTCCTAGATAGATCTTGCATGATCGTTGGAAATTTTTTGAAATTGCATGCTACGTGCCCCAACAAGAGGAAGGGATGATGCAGCACAACGGCGGTAAGTACTTCCCTCAGATGTGAAACCAATGTTATCGAACCAATAGGAGAACCAAACAACACAATGTAAACAGCACCTGCACACAAATAACAACTACTCGCAACCCGACGTGTAAAAGAGGTTGTCAATCCCTTTCGGGTAGCGGCGCCAGAAATTGGCAAACTGACGTGAGAGAGTTGTAAATATTGATAGATAGAACGCCAAGTAAAATAAATTGCAGCAAGGTATTTTTGTATTTTTGGTTTAGCAGATCTGAAAATAAAAGGCAAATAAAATAGATCGCAAAGGCAAATAATATGAGAAGGAGACTCAGGGGCCGTATGTTTCACTAGTGGCTTCTCTAGAATAGCAAATGGTGGGTAAACAAATTACTGTTGGGCAATTGATAGAACTTCAAATACTCATGACGATATCCAGGCAATGATCGTTACATAGGCATCATGTCCAAGATTAGTAGACCGATTCCTTCCTGCATCTACTACTATTACTCCACACATTGACCACTATCCAGCATGCATCTAGTGTATTAAGTTCGTGAAGAAACGGAGTAATGCAATAAGAACCATGACATGATGTAGACAAGATCTATCTATGTAGAGATAGACCCCATCATTTTATCCTTAGTAGCAACGATACATACATGTCGGTTCCCCTTCTCTCACTAGGATCAAGCACCATAAGATCGAACCCACTACAAAGCACCTCTTCCCATTGCAAGATAAATAGATCAAGTTGGCCAAACAAAACCCAAATATCGGAGAAGAAATACGAGGCTATAAGCAATCATGCATAAAAGAGATCAAAGAAACTCAAATACTTTCGTGGATATAAAAAGATAGATCTGATCATAAACTCAAAGTTCATCCAATCCCAACAAACACACCGCAAAAAGAGTTACATCATTGGATCTCCAAGAGACCATTGTATTGAGAATCAAACGAGAGAGAGGAAGCCATCTAGCTACTAACTACGGACCCCAAGGTCTACAAAGAACTACTCGTGCATCATGGGAGAGGCACCAATGGAAGTGGTGAACTCCTCCATGATGCTATCTAGATTGGATCTGGTGGTTCTGGACTCTGCGGCGGCTGGAATTGATTTTCGTCGACTCCCCTAGGGTTTCTGGAATATTGGGGTATTTATAGAGCAAAGAGGCAGTCCGGGGGGCACCCGAGGTGGGCATAACCCACCAGGGCGCGCCTGGGCCTCCTGGCGTGCCCTGGTGGGTTGTTGATATGTCCATTTTGCATCATGCTTTTATATCGATATTTGTTGCATTATGGGCTGTTACTACACGTTATGTCACAATACTTATGCCTATTCTCTCTTATTTTACAAGGTTTACATAAAGAGGGAGAATGCCGGCAGCTGGGACTCTGGGCTCAAAAAGGAGAAAATATTAGAGACCTATTCTGCACAGCTCCAAAAGTCCTGAAACTTCACAGAAGCTATTTTCATCATATATAAAAAATACTGAGCGCAAGAACTTCCAGAGGGGGCCACACCGTGGCCACGAGGGTGGGGGTGCGCCCCCCTGCCACGTGGGCCCCCTGGTGGCCCTCCGATGCCCATCTTCTGCTGTATGGAGTCTTTCGTTGAGGAAAAAAATCATAAGCAAGCTTTCGGGACGAGTCTCCGCCGCCACGAGGCGGAACCTTGGCGGAACTAATCTAGGGCTCCGGCGAAGCTGTTCTGCCGGGGACACTTCCCTCCGGGAGGGGGAAATCATCACCATCGTCATCACCAACGCTCCTCTCATCGGGAGGGGGCCAATCTCCATCAACATCTTCACCAACACCATCTCCTCTCAAACCCTAGTTCATCTCTTGTATCCAATTCTTGTCTCTAAGTCTGGGATTGGTACCTATAGGTTGCTAGTAGTGTTGATTACTCCTTGTAGTTGATGCTAGTTGGTTTATTTGGTGGAAGATCATATGTTCAGATCCTATATGCATATTAATACCCCTCTGATTATGAACATGAATATGCTTTGTGAGTAGTTACGTTTGTTCCTGAGGACATGGGAGAAGTCTTGCTATTAGTAGTCATGTGAATTTGGTATTCGTTCGATATTTTGATGAGATGTATGTTGTCTCTCCTCTAGTGGTGTTATGTGAACGTCGACTACATGACACTTTACCATTATTTGGGCCTAGAGGAAGGCATTGGGAAGTAATAAGTAGATGATGGGTTGCTAGAGTGACAGAAGCTTAAACCCTAGTTTATGTGTTGCTTCGTAAGGGGCTGATTTGGATCCACATGTTTCATGCTATGGTTAGGTTTACCTTAATACTTTTGTGGTAGTTGCGGATGCTTGCAATGGGGGTTAATCGTAAGTGGGATGCTTGTCCAAGTAAGGATAGCACCCAAGCACCGGTCCACCCACATATCAAATTATCGAAGTACCGAACGTGAATCATATGAACGTGATGAAAACTAGCTTGACGATAATTCCCATGTGTCCTCGGGAGCGCTTTCTTCTATATAAGAGTTTGTCCAGGCTTTTCCTTTGCTACAAAAAGGATTGGGCCACCTTGCTGCACTTTATTTACTTTTGTTATGTGTTGCTCGTTACAAATTATCTTATCACAAAACTATCTATTACCTATAATTTCAGTGCTTGCAGAGAATACCTTGCTGAAAACCGCTTATCATTTCCCTATGCTCCTCATCGGGTTCGACACTCTTACTTATCGAAAGGACTGCGATAGATCCCCTATACTTGTGGGTCATCAAGACTCTTTTCTGGCGCCGTTGCCGGGGAGTGAAGCGCCTTTGGTAGGTGGAATTTGGTAAGGAAAAATTTATATAGTGTGCTGAAATTTACTGTCACTTGTTACTATGGAAAGTAATCCTTTGATGGGCTTGTTCGGGGTATCTTCACCTCGACCAGTAGAGCAAAGAGTTGCTCCTCAACCTACTGAACCTACTGAAAATGAAAATGTCTACTTTGAAATTCCTTCGAGTATGATAGAAAAACTGCTAGCTAATCCTTTTGCAGGAGATGGAACATTACATCCTGATGAGCACCTAATATATGTGGATGAAGTTTGTGGATTATTTAAGGTTGCAGGTATGCCCGATGATGTTATCAAGAAGAAGGTCTTCCCTTTTTCTTTGAAGGGAGATGCATTGACATGGTATAGGCTGTGTGATGATATGGTATCATGGAACTACAAATGACTGAAACTGGAATTTCATCAAAAGTTTTATCATATGCATCTTGTTCATCGTGATCGCAATTATATATATAATTTTTGGCCTCGCAAAGGAGAAAGCATCGCTCAAGCTTGGGGGAGGCTTAAATCAATGTTATATTCATGCCCCAATCATGAGCTCTCAAGAGAAATGATTATCCAAAAAAATTATGCTCGGCTTTCTGATAACAATCGCACCATGCTCGATACTTCTTGTGCTTGCTCTTTTATGATGAAGACTATTGAATTAAAATGGGATTTATTGGAAAGGATTAAACGCAACTCTGAAGATTGGGATCTCGACGAAGGTAAGGAGTCAGGTATGACACCTAAGTTTGATTGTGTTAAATCTTTTATGGATACCGATGTTTTCCGCAAATTTAGCACTAAATATGGACTTGACTCTGAGATAGTAGCTTCTTTCTGTGAATCTTCTGCTGCTCATGTTGATCTCCCTAAGGAGAAGTGGTTTAAATATCATCCTCCCATAGAAGTAAAAGTAGCTGCACTTATTAAAGTTGAAGAAAAGACTATCACTTATAATGATCCTATTGTTCCTACTGCTTATGTTGAGAAACCACCTTTTCCTGTTAGGATAAAAGATCATGCTAAAGCTTCAATTGTGGTTCGTGAAAGCAATATTAGAACCTATACACCTCATGAGCAAGTTAAAGTTGAACCTAATATTGCTATTGTTAAGGATCTCTTGGCTGATAATATTGATGGGCATGTTATTTATTTCTGTGATGAAACTGCTAGAATTGCTAAACCTTGTGCTAAAGATAAACATAGACATGTGGTAGGCATGCCTGTTATTTCTGTTAAAATAGGAGATCATTGTTATCATGGCTTGTGTGACATGGGTGCTAGTGCTAGTGCAATACCTATTGACTTATACAAAGAAATTATGCATGATATTGCAACTGCTGAGTTAGAAGATATTGATGTCACAATTAAACTTGCCAATAGAGATACTATTTCACCAATTGGGATTGTTAGAGATGTTGAAGTCTTGTGTGGGAAAACTAAATATCCTGCTGATTTTCTTGTTCTTGGCTCCCCACAAGATAGCTTTTGTCCCATTATATTTGGTAGACCCTTCTTAAACACTGTTAACGCTAGGATAGACTACGAAAAGGATGTCGTTACTATTCGTTTAGGTGATATGTCTCATGAGTTCAACTTTTCTAAATTTCATAGACAACACCGTGAAGAGGAATTTCCTAGTAAAGATGAAATTATTGGTCTTGCTTCTATTGTCGTACCTCCTAGTGATCCTTTAGAACAATATTTGCTAGACCATGAAAATGATATGTTCACGAATGAAAGAAGGGAAATAGATGAAGTGTTCTTTAAATAGGGACCTATTCTGAAACATAACTTGACTGTTGAAATCTTAGGGGATCCTCCTCCACCCAAGGGTGATCCCGTGTTTGAGCTTAAACCATTGCCTGATACTCTTAAATATGCTTATCTTGATGAAAATAAGATATATCCTGTTATTATTAGTGCTGACCTTTCAGAGAAGGAGGAAGAAAAATTATTGAAAACTCTGAAGAAGCATCGTGCTGCTATTGGATATACTCTTGATGATCTTAAGGGCATTAGCCCCACTCTATGTCAACACAAAATAAATTTGGAGAAAGATGACAAACCAGTTATTGATCATCAACGACGGCTGAATCCTAAGATGAAGAAGTGGTAAGAAAAGAAATACTAAAGATCCTTGAGGCAAGTATAATTTATCTTGTTGTTGATAGTCAGTGGGTAAGTCTTGTCCATTGTGTTCCTAAGAAGGGAGGTATTACTGTCGTTCCTAAAGATAAAGATGAATTGATTCCGCAAAGAATTATTACAGGTTATAGGATGGTAATTGATTTCTGCAAATTAAATAAGGCTACTAAAAAAGATCATTACCCCTTACCTTTCATTGATCAAATGCTAGAAAGATTATCCAAACATACACAATTTTGCTTTCTAGATGGTTATTCTGGTTTCTCTCAAATACCTGTGTCAGCTGATGATCAACCAAAGACCACTTTTACTTGCCCTTTCGGTACTTTTGCTTATAGACGTATGCCTTTTGGTTTATGTAATGCACCTGGTACCTTTCAAAGATGCATGATGGCTATATTCTCTGACTTTTGCGAAAAGATTTGTGAGGTTTTCATGGACGATTTCTTCGTTTATGGATCCTCTTTTGATGACTGCTTAAGCAACCTTGATTGAGTTTTGCAGAGATGTGAAGAAACTAACCTTGTCTTGAATTGGGAGAAGTGCCACTTTATGGTTAATGAAGGTATTGTCTTGGGGCATAAAATTTCTGAAAGGGGCATTGAAGTTGATAAAGCTAAAGTTGATGCTATTAAAATGATGTCGTGTCCCAAGGACATCAAAGGTATAAGAAGTTTCCTTGGTCATGCTGGCTTTTATAGGAGGTTCATTAAGGACTTCTCAAAAATTTCTCGGCCTCTTACTAATTTATTACAAAAAGATATACCATTTGTCTTTGATGATGATTGTGTAGAAGCATTTGAAATACTTAAGAAAGCATTGATCTCTGCGCCTATTGTTCAACCACCTGATTGGAATTTACATTTTGAAATTATGTGTGATGCTAGTGATTATGCTGTAGGTGCTGTTCTAGGGCCAAGAGTTGATAAGAAATTAAATGTTATTCAATATGCTAGTAAAACTCTAGACAATGCCTAGAGAAATTATGATACTACTGA